>NW_015387116.1:173880-190526 GCF_001527695.2 Protobothrops mucrosquamatus
GTTCCTGATTTTTATTTTCCAATTTACTCCAGTCTTACCTGTGGAACACTGGCCAAACTCTGGAACGGAGTACTGCTCAAATGTTGCTGTTGTAAAGCTGCAGTTTGTAACATTAGATGCTGCTGCTGAGCTGCATACATCTGCTGAAGGTACTGTGCAGCTGAGCTGGGGGGACGATGCAAGGCCTGCTGAATGACCTGTGGGGTTTTGAGTAGTGGTAACCACGGCAAGAACAAGAGATGGGGAAAGATCAGTCCTATCATAACAGCCATTTAAGCACTAGCATAGCCTGCACTTCTAAGGAACTACACCATTGCCTTTGTAACCAGGAACATTTTAGTCCCCTTGAGCAACCCATATCTGAACACTGAGTTCTCTGCTAGCTCTATGAACACAGGCTTCCATGTCCAGAATCAGAATATATGGAAGAGATATGTGAGGGATGACATCCGTGGAGGGGGAGTTGTGGGTGGTGAAATGGCAGTTTCTCACAAGAAGAAGGAAGCACATTTCAGAAAGGGAAGGGAGACAACAGGCAACACAGTCTGGAAAGGAACCAGAGGAAGAGAGTTACAATAGCCACTCTCTAGAATCTCTCTGAATATATCTGTTAGGCTGGAAGCAGTAAGAGTTTGGTCTTGTAAAATTCTGTTCGCTATGCGTAAGGAATTAAAGAACTGGACTCTGTCTGAATTGTCCAACGTTGTTTTTGAGCTCAGACTCACAAGATATCTATAACAAGTGGAGCCATTGTGCAGTTCCCGTGTCACAAGGTCAAGCACATGTTGTTTTGGTCTGGACTATCCTATCAGATGCCAATGCTTAAAATCAATCAACTATATTGATTGTATATTGCACGAACCAGAAAGAGGGCTGAGAAAATATCTACAGACCCTCCATATCCTGTTTCAACTTCTTCCCTCAGGATGCCACTATAGGGCATTGCATACCAAAACAAGTAGACACAAAGATAGTCCCTCGCCCCCACTCCCGTGCCATCACTTTGCTGAACACCTAATTCCCACAGCACTCAGGCCCAAAGATATTTACCCATGTAGTGGGCTGTATTGCTATTGTCCTTCTCATCATTCTCACCTTTTCATTTCTCATCTTCTCATCTTTCCTAGTATCTTCTCCTATTGGTATCTTATGATTTATCACTTGTTTGCATTTTATGATTAATGACTATAACTATGATTTATGATCTATGACCTATCACTTTGTTGTTTGTATGTACACTGAGAGCTTATGCAGCAAAGAGAAATCCCTTGTGTGTCCAATCACACTTGGCCAAAAAGAATTCTGTTTTATTCTATATCTACCGTTCCCCCAAACCCTCAGGTATAGTTTTGTTAACAGCCCACGTTTATCTCCAAAACAGTCACAAAACAGTATTTTAGTTACATCCAAACATGTTCCCTTTAGGACCACTGATGGAATCCCAAGGTCAATCTCCCACTGATGATCTATGTCCTTCCCCTGTAGCCTGACTTATCATTGACCAATTAGAAGCCCCCAAATCTGTACAGGACCACCACAACACAATGTGTCTTGCCTGATGTGTCTAGGACTGTGTTTTCCAAGCTTGGCAACTTTAAGAAGTGTGGATCTCAACTCTTAGAATTCCCCAGGCAGCAAGTCTGAAAAGCAATGGTCTAGGGCAGGGGTGTCAAACTCGCAATGTCACGTGATGTGTCGTGATGTATCACAACTTTTCCCCCATTGTTAGAGCTGGGGTGGGCACGGTTTTGGCATGGTGCATCCGGCCCGCAGGTCGGCAGTTTGACACCCCTGGTCTAGGGGGTGGGGAATGTCAAACAGCTGGGAAGCAAGGATTGGTGGGAATTCCCACCAATAGGATTTTAGCCCATCCCCAGGCTTTCAAGGGGTTTCAGCATCTGAAAGGGCAAAATTTTGCCATGTGAGATTCTGGTCAGTTCAGACAAAATAATATTAGCTCCACTGCTCAGTAAGGGCCAAATTCTTGGTGCTAGTGCCCTCAGATGAACTTTCATAAACATGGATTCTCTCAAATAATTGAAACTGCATATCTTAAATGGCTTTCCCCCAGTCCTCATTAGTAAGGCATGGGAGTTGCCATTCCAAGAATTCTCAGCCTTAGGCTACCCTGGCTAAGAATCCTAGATCTAACCCACCTGGAAGGTATCAGGTTGCAAAAGACTGTTTTTACTAACATTCCACACAACACCACAGTATTGTAACCATCAAGCATTTACTTGCCAAATAGAAATAAACTGTATTAAATAACTTCCAAAAATCTTGATTCTATATGAACCAAATAGGTTACCAGCTGTAAAATTAGGATCAGAGGACCCTGAAAAGAATTAAGAGAAGGAATGAGATAGAAGTAGAACATTAAAAAAAATAGAAAGAAAGTATGAGATAGGAAAGGATGAAAGAAAGGTATGATGGGTTTTTTAAAAGCTATGCTACTTACTCCTTATTTTCTCTGGTAAACAGAGGCATCCACATGGAGTCAAAAAAGTTAAGACAATGGCCACAACCATCCAAAAGAAACCCTACCCTATTTTGTACTTATATTCACAGCCACTATCCTGACTTTTTTTAATCATCCCACTTCTCCCTATAGCTGCCCCTGCTGCTAAATGATGCTGATTCTGATAAAGGATAGCAAAGGACTTCATTTGGTCTATGGCTATGCTTTTAATTAATTGAACTAATAGTTCCTAGATTGCTATGTGGATCAGAACACAAATATTCTTAAAACAGCACACTTTCCAAAATAGTTTGCAAGCATTTAATCTCTCCAGAACTCTACACTACTTGCAAAAGGGGGGGGGGGGAACAAGCAGGAGGAATGGCTGAGATATTATTGAAATCATAGAAGCTGCATTTAATCAGAATCTTTTTAGCAATGATTTTCAATTGTAATGCATATTATCAGCGTTTCCTCAGTTAAATACCTGCACAGCATGTCGATCTGAGCCACTGTAGACAGATATCTGGGGTGGTTGTGTACGGGAGGGGGAAGATGTAGTAGCAATGGTTGTTGTGCTTGTGGAAGAAGTTGTGCTTGATTCATTCTCCATAGTTGTGGAATGATTCTGCCTCTGTACAAAATATTAAAAAAAAAACCATGTCATTCAAATGAATACCATTTTCTTCTACCTAGATAGACTCTAAAAGGAAACATACATGTCGGTATGATTCTGTATAGAAAACAAGATCAAATTCTACAACATTCAGTAATGCAAGTCCAAATCTCATGCCTGAAGTTTCATACTAGAGAGCCAGAATAATAGTCTATCTCAAAATACCGTTGCAGAAATACTTTAAAAAATAAAGAGTGACTATTTTAGGACTGAAAACAGTGATGTTTCTTTTCTGTTGTAGATGCTCTGCTGTTGCCAATCATAACTTATTCATGCTTTTGTTTTCTATGAAGTTGCCCCTGAAAATTTTGCACAGCTGAGGCAAAAGTATGCCAGACATATTAGTACAATTTAATGGCAAATACGTTTTGCCTTGGGAACAAACTATACTCAAGACTGCACATGTAGTGTTTTATTTTCAAGGGAACGAAAACAAATGGCCCACATTTAGCAAGTTAATTAAAATGTATGTTTGAGCTGTAATTTGAACTCAGACCTCCAAGTTTAACAGCACAAACTGTGCAAATGTACTCAGAATTAAACCCTGCTGTGTTTAATATTGCTTACTTTCAAAGAAGTGTGCATGGGATTACAATGTAAGACTAACAATTGTATCTACATCACACTGACCTTTATATCATGGGCATTTAGCTGATACATTTCTCCTGTGTATTGTACTATGCAAAATGAACTACCTGAAACAGGAATATTATAATATCAAACACTTTCAGATAACTCTTATGAAATCAAAAACTGTCCTTTCACAACATTTTAGAGAAAATGCAACTTTTATTCCAGATGGCACATGCTGCTTTACCTGTGAATTGCAAAAATTAGCAGCTATTGTTAAAACAATTGAGACACCTGTTTTATCATTATCATTTGTCAGATTGCCACCTATCTAGTCATTTTTACATAATCATATTTAACATTTGGATACTTTTAAGGGTTCAGAAACACTTCACCAGCACTACTGTATTTTCCATCCTTACTAAAACTCTTGTAAATTGAGTAAAAATTATATCTCCCACATTATAGACAGGAATTGAAGTTGTAATTTTTTCATAATCTGGGTTAGGCTGCAACCCTATCTATACATGAGCAGGCCTCATACAGCCATCCAAATGATAATGTCAGGCTCTAAATTTCACCAGCCTAGCCATCATATCAAATGATCAGGCATGGCAGGAAATTAAGTCCAATAATAGCAGGAACATTGCAGGTTACCTGCTGCTAGCAGATCATATCTGTTCTGCAAAACCCTCTCTACCCTCATGCAAAATTTTGCAATCCAGAAATACAGTAGTGGGGCTTCTCTATTGGTGTCCTCTATACTGGCAATTTCTCAACCTTGGCAGCTTGCAGATGTGTGGACTTCAACTCTAGAACTGAAGGCTGCTGACTCCTACCATCTCAATAACATATGGCATTGGCATCTTTGCTGGCTAGGGAATTCTGGGAATTGAAGTTCCACATATCTTCAAGCTGCCAAGGTTGAGCAACATTGGTCTATAGTTTACCTGGGAGGAAATATTATTAAACTCAGTGAGGAGGAGTAGTTATGTCCTGCTCACAAATACACCATAATCTCAGAGAGAGAGATAGCACTGTGGCATCTTAAAAGATCTTGGGTGTTATTAAGATAGTGAGAGTCAGCAGCCTACAAATTTAACAGACAATAACAGTAACAATGAATGGTATTTAGGGTGCCACAAGATTTCTTTTTCATTCACATTGTTACACCAATAGTTATTTAAACCTAATGGGATCGTAGAAAAGCCAGCAAGCGAACAATTTAACTTCATGACCAGCCGCAGCAAATATAAATTTAACAGCTGCTTCTTCATCCCATCAGTGAGATTTAGAGAATGAGCCCAACACGAATTTCAAGTTTTTAGCCAGCACACACTTCATTTTGATTCCAGGAAAAGGAATCAAATCAAATCAACCTAGCAATTCAGGTAAAGAGGTGCACATAGATAGGTGTATGCAGATTCCCCCCCCCTCTCTCCCTCTCCCAGGACATCCTGCTTTGTCTGGCTAGGTCATTCCACATGAGGCCGTTAAAAAAAAAGGGCAACTTTCATTTTTGGCCCCCAATACTAGACTTTGCACAGCAGTTGTTGTCAGCGCCTTTAAGAAAGGAGACTGAGTACAAGGAAAACAAAAAAACGCGGTTCAAGGCATAGCTCTTTCTACGCGTGTGATTACCCGGGCCAACCTCTGGCCTGGGGTTCACCCTTCACGCAAGGCTGAACCAATGCAACCTTCTCCAGATCGGCGCCTAGGTAACAACTCCCGAGTCCGCAGAGACAAGGAATGCGCGCGCACCCCTGGAGGGCGCCAGGTTGGGGAAAGAGGGGCGAGAGAAGCCCGGGCCCAGTGGCTTCCTCTGCCCGGCCGGCCTGCCATCCCTGCGGCTGGTTGCGTCGAGGATCGGTCTGCGCCAGCCCACTCTCCCTGCCGGCCAGGAGCCCCTCCCGCGTCGGGCGGCCGCTCCCCCGCACGAAAGGAAACGCACCCGCTCGGCGTACGAACCCTTCACTCCGCTTCCGCCATGTTCTCGCCTCCCTCATAGGGAGGCAGCGCGCACGCGCCTCGCGGCCGGGAGGTTGCGCTCGACACTTCTGGGGGCGGAATCATGTGTGAATTGGCCGTTCCCGTGTCCTGGTCCTGAATTCTTCCGATTTCTGTTTTTTTTTGGGGGGGGGGGAGTTTTTGTTTTTTTTTGCAGCCCGCTTAGGCTTGTCTTCCTGCAGATGACGGCAGAAGTCACTCCGGGGTGGGGATCCTTTTTCTGGCTCTCTTGGTTTGCTCGGAAGACTGAATAAGGAAAATCCCCCGCGTGTGCTGTCCATCCTGATCTTCTGCCGCAAGATTGGGGAGGGGGAGGCTGCCAGAGGCACGCATCAGCAGGATTCGGACGTTGCAGGAAACCATGAATAAATCGCGGTTGTCTGGGGTCTTACGCTAAGCCATAAACAATGGTTTTCGAAGAATGGGAAGAAAGCTTTCAAAAACGTTTGCCAAGAGACAAGGAACCGCAGACCTGCTTTTGGGTATTATACAGTCGGTGATCCCTTTGTGTGAATAGAGACAGTGGGGTTAATTCAATAAAAAATCATGGTGACCTTAACAAGGGATATAAAAATATAGTGCATAGGGCTTTTCTTGTAGCCAGAGAACAAGATGTTGGATAAAAAGAGGACAACTGGGTTTTTGTTTTCTGTTCGGATGCCTGGACAAGTCCCTGCAGTTTTTTTGGCAACATTTTTCAGGAGTAATCTGCCATTTCTGTCTTTATGGGACTAAGAAAGTGACTGGCCCAAGGTCATCCAGAGGCTTTGTGCCTAAGACAGGACTAGACCTCAGGATTTCCTGATTTCTAGCTGAATGACTTAAGCACTATACCAAACTGGCTCTTAAGTGCTCTTTAAACTACTACAATTTTTGTTGAGATTTACATTGTAGCTGAGGATTTAGTTCTATTTAGATTAATTGAGTCCACACATCTTAAAGTTGTTAAGATTGGGAAACACTGGATTTGAGGGAGTGTTCCTGCTCCTAGTCCAACTGTTATGTAGAATTTTAGGGTTTAAGTTTAGGAAAGCATGTTTTGCTTGGAGTCAAAGCAATTTCCTTTGATGTGCAAAAACTAGCTTTCTCAGCAATAAACAATAGGACAGTATTCAAAAGTCCTTGATCAAAGCGAAGAAAGAAACGAACCTGGCTGGGAAAGAAGGAAGTGCTACATATTTTACAAAAGATAAAAGAGGTTCCTACAACCCACAGCTATCTCTAGACATACACATTTGTCACTTGAGGAATTTTATCTAAAGATGTCTTTTCTCACATTTAATAAAAACAAAGCTTTTATTGCCCATCAATGATTTGTTGCTTTTTTAATATACACTAAATGTATATAATCATTTGTTTCTGTACTTTATAATAAGCCTTGACTTTCCTTAATATTGTAAACACGTTTTTGTTTTACCTGAAGTTCTTGTAGTTTGTATTATCAGGGAGCTAAAATTACTTTGCAAAGATATTGTGTTTCTTTCAAATTCGGGGGCAGGGGATATGTTCTTTTCAGCTCCACACCAACTTGTATGCCTGAGTTTTTATGCGCAATACAATATCTTAATCTTCACACTGGCTTTCATGAGCAGAATCTGATGTGATGCCTGGAACAGCCTCTTGTAATGTTATCTGCAACTCTTTGGGGCCTGCAGAGAGGAAGCTCTCCAGTGTGCCCCCTACCATTTAGGCTCAAATGATGCTTTTCTTGATTCCTTTAGGATAGTAGGGAGACTAACAGGATCCATTCAAAAGGTGGCGATGCTTCTTTGAGGGGTGTTACCACCCGCTGTGAAGGAGATACCTACTGTTGCCTAGTCTCTCACCCTATTTAGGGAAGGTTGTCAAGAATGTGGTGTGGAGTCAGCCACAGAGTGCTCTGGAAGAAACATTGTCTGGATTATTTTTAAGACTTGGGCATGGGACAGCCAGGAATGGGTCACCCTTGTGGATAATCTTTGTTGGGATCTCATTGGAAGAGTGCACCCCTCCAGTTATCCTTTGACTACTTAGGCAGACATGTCAAACTCGTGACGTCACATGACATCGCACAACGTTATCGGGATGGTTTTGCCATTGTCAGCAATGGGGTGGGCGCAGCTTCCGGATGATGCGTTCAGCCTGCGGGACGGCAGTTTGAGACTCCTGACTTAGAGGCATGTGAATACTACGGTATCAACTATGGTATCCTCTGACCAATTTTTAAGACTTGTTAAGAGCAATGTGCTTCAGCTGCCCACTGTTTCTTAAGTGGGTTCTAGTATCAGTGGGGAAATAGCGGGCAACCTAATGGGTGATCATGTATTTGATCCTCTCTCCAGTATTAACATCTGTAAGAAATCAATGAGAAAGGTAATGTCAGTGCAGGTCATGATACCACAAATACACAGATGATGATACACAGCTTGGTATTTGCCCTCTAATCTGAACCATGAAAATTTATTTATTTAAAGCAAATTATGCACTGCCAAGTCAATGTCAAGTCTCAGTGACCATACAGATATGACTTTCCTCTAGAATGATTTATCCTCAAATTGGCTTTTTATGTCTTGTAATGTGTGCATCCATTTCTGTTATAATGCAGTTCATTCATCTTGCTGCTGATCATCCTCTTTTTTTCTTCTTTTTTCCCATCATTATGGATTTCTCAAGAGATCTGTATTTTCCCAAAATATGATTGAGCCTTATCAATTGTTCCTCAAGTAATAAGTCTGTATTCATTTATTTTAGAAACTATTTGTTTCCCTGGCTATCAATAGTATTCTCATGAATCTTCTCCAACATCAAACTTCTAAAGCATCAATATTTTTTGTCTGGCTCTTCAAAATCCAATTTTTGCATTCACAGAGTGCTACAAGCAATACTAATGTATGCACTATTCTAATAATTTTAGACACAGATAAATCACAGTATTTAAAGATTTTGTTCAGAACTTTCATTGCTGGACTCAAACAACTAGTAAAACAAATAGGTTTACCAAATATACTACTCTGCTTCAATATATATCATAATTTACTAAAACCAGGTTGTGGTTTAAAGCTCATAGACAGGTGTTTACAATATGCTGAGATAATGGCTGAGTTTCCACAGTACATGGAACTAAACAATCTAATCCCATTTTGGTTTAGTAGTCTAGCATGTTCAGCAACCTTATTACAGGATGCTGCCAGAAGGATGTCTCCCCATGATGCTAAAAGTCAATGTGCTAATATTCTTTCTTTTTTTCCTCCCAATGAAAAACAAAACATGGAACCAGTAGGAAAAATAAGGTGAATTTCAACATCTGGAACTCTAAACGGGTCTAAATTCCATTAATTCCATGACTAAACGGACAATGAAAAATTCCACGACTAAAATCTATATTCTCATGCAGAAGCAACCTTTGTTTTTCAGTAAATCACGCTCCCATGTTTTAAAGATCATGCACCTTCTACAGCTCACGTATCACAGCTTAATTTCTCTACAAAAATATTACAGTTTTGTGGAAGTACAGAAATGTGAGAAGTACTGTAAGTACAAGACAGAAATCGATGCCCGTTTGCACAATCTCTGCAGTGCACTGATCCATACTTTGAAGACTTCTATGCATTCTGCGATTTGTAGTATTCCCACTTTAGAAATGCCCAGTTTGTACCAATAACATACAGCACAGCTTTACACCACGCTTTAGTTTCGTAAGCTGTGACGAACGGAAGCCGCAGGTTCTACTCTCTTTTGCTTTCAGCAATGCTAGGTTTGAGTACGGTACGCCAAAGCCTCCTCTCTATGATCTTATTCGTCAGGTGCGCAGACAGAAAAAGGGGGGACTGCAAAAAATGCTGACAAGCCATTCAGCCTATTTCCTCGAAGGAAAGAATTTGGCGTCCTTCGGGCTTATGAAAACAACGCATCTGAGAATTCATCCGTGCGGCCTCTCGGCTTCAGACGATCTTAAGCCTCCCCCCCCATCTCTCCGCCTGGTTCTTTGCGCCCTTCGCTCCCCTCTACGCTCCGCGAAGTGGTTCGCTCCACACAGCCCGCCCGAGCGCCCCTCCTCTGCTGCTTCTCCCTTCCGCTCCGCGACTTTGGCGCGTTCGCCGAAGGGACGTACCTGCCCGCGCAGGCTCGCCTCCAGCGCGCGACCTCGGCGCGGGTGGGAGAGGAGGGGGAAAGCGGAGCGGTCGGATCCGGGCATCCGTTACAGCGGCGGCTGCCGCTTTGGGGGGGGAGGCGTAGGAGGGGACGCACGCACGTACAGTCCTCCCTCCTTCCTTCATTTCCACCCCCCCCTCTGTGCAGGTCCGGGGTGGGGCCGCCAGGGAGGCGGACGGGCGGGCGGGGCCGGGCGAAGCGCGGCGAGGCACGGCGGAGGGGCGATGCCGACTCAGCGCGAGAGCGGCAGCAACAGCGGCGGCGGCGGCGGCACGAGCATGTCGCACCCGGGCCCGGGAGGCAGCGGCGGCGGCGGCGGGATCGGTGGCCTTGGTGGCCCCGGAGGCGACAGCGCCCATCAGGTCCGCGTCAAGGCTTACTATAAAGGGTGAGTCGGAGAAGGGAGCCGGGGAGCCTTCCTTCGGGGTTGGGCGAGAGCGACGGATGGACGGCATGCAGCGCACCGCAGCAGCAGCTCCAGCCGAGACAAAAGGAGGAAGATCAGGTTCCTGGTGGGATCCTCTGCCCTGAACGGCCCGGGGCTCGCAGGGCTTCCAAGGAAAGGGGGAGAATTGCTCTTTCGAGCCCGGCTTCCCCCTCGACAGCGGCGGGCTGGGACCGACTAGCTGCCTCCCTGGCCGCGGCGATCGATTACGCTAACTCGGGGCGAGCTCGGGTTGCATGCCGTGCTGAGCCCGAGCCATCCGCTGCGATTTTCCCGACCGTAATGGCTGGATTGCCCCAACGCAGTTGCCGACACCATGTATTTATTTATATATATAGACAGAGAGAGAGCGAGCAGTTTGTGCACCCAGTCATTACAGGAGGCTGGTTCTTGAGGAGAGATTGGGTTAAGGGTCAAATTGCTGGGCAGCCTGCTATTCCTGGGGAGGGCCTTAAAAGCTGGCTCTAGTTGGATCCAGGTTAATATGCTAGCTTGAACTCTTTATTCTGCTTCAAAGGAAGCACCCTGATATAATTGCATAAGAAGAAGGGAGAATAGCATGGACACGGATAGCATATAGCCGTGGTGGCGAACCTATGGCACGGGTGCCAGAGGCGGCACTCAGAGCCCTCTCTGTGGGCACGCGCGCCATCGGCCCCAGTCCTGGGCCTTCAGCTGGGTTTTATAAAACCTTTTAGCTTTAGGCCTCCGCCGCCGTGTGCAAAAAAAAAAAAAAAAAAAGGTTCAATCAGTCAGTCAATTTCAACTTCTTGCAGGGAAAAAAGAGATCTCGCAAAGTTGGAATTGATTGATTGAACTTTTTAGTCCTACCCAGTCTGCCATTACCACCGCAGCCACACCCACCCGGCACCCAACGATGCATAAGTGGGTTTTGGGTTGCAGTTTGGGCACTCGGTCTCTAAAAGGTTCGCCATCGCTGGCATATAGGGCAGGGGTAGGCAACCTCGGCTCTTTTATGACTCGTGGACTTCAACTCCCAGAATTCCTGAGCCAGCCAAGCTGGCTCAGGAATTCTGGGAGTTGAAGTCCACGAGTCATAAAAGAGCCGAGGTTGCCTACCCCAGATATAGGGGATACTCTGCTGGTAGTAGCCCTCCACACAGTGGTTGGGGAATGGTTGATTACTTTCAGCCATTGAGCCCATGCTGATTGGGAATGATTTAACTAACTCACCTAGGACAGCCAGTTTGGTACAGTACCAGGGTAAAAACTGGGAGACGTGAGTTCTAGTCTTGCTTAAGGCACAAAGCCTGATGGGTAACCTTGGGTCAGTCATTCTTAGCCCAAGGAAGAAGAATGCACTGGCAAACCATTTCTGAAAATACCTTGTCAGGGACTCGGTCAAGCAGTTGCCAGGAGTTAAAGGCTGATTTGAAGGCACAAAAACAAAACCACTCGCCTACAGATACCAAACAGAAACAGGATTTTTCAATGGATGGTGAACAAGGGTTAGTACTGATAAGGGATGTTTATGAGATTGATAGGGAGTTGCAGGCTTAGATGGTTTCATTTTCATACATTCCTTAGCAGCAGTAAGAGGATGGCATCCTCACTGGGCCTTGTGGTTGTAGATGAGATGGGTACTCGGGATTTAATTGTCAAGGGAAGAAGGCTGTGGGCCTTAGGGAATGAGTGGGGATGAGAAATTTTAATATGCCACACACAGAAGCAAGTAATGATGTTATGGAACGGCAACTTTAATAAAGAAAATGAGTGTTCAATGGTGTAAAGCAGGAGGGAGAAAAATGTGTGTGGGATGCAAATTGCCCAAGGAATGCTTGTGTTACTAGGGAAGGGGGCAGGGAGGGAATTCAGGAAGAGAAAGCATGTCAAGGTCAGAATCTCAGGAATGAAGCATAGCGAAAGTTAAGGAATATATACGCAGTGAGACTTCATGAATGATTGGTAAAGCTGAGATTTGAGCTCACTCTTGAAATAAAACAACAAGCATAACAATATGGTCTAAAGTATGTAAAGCCTGAATTACCACTTTATGCATTTTGTGGTTTTTTGTTTATGTTTCCTGCCAGTTGCAGATAACTATTTAGATTCATGGGGTGTGATATAGCATTTATTGCATGGAATTAAAACTTGTTTAAATGTGACACACACACACAGGTGGGTGAGAGAGAGGGAGAGAGCAACTGAGAGAGCTTTGGATTTAGACAACCATCAAAATTAAGTAAAATGACTAGAAGAAGAAACACTGGCTGATTCTTCAAATATATATTTTATATATAAAGAGGAATTCTCAGCTTAGTGTTCTTCAGACAACTTGGACTACAATTACCATCATAGTCAAGTAGGTTTGGTAATTGAAAGGTGATAAGAATTCATAGGCTAGCACATGAAGCCAGGATCAAGTTGGGGAAACTACAGTAGAGCAGTGCTAATAATAATAGTCCACTGAAAATGAGTTGTGTGAAGTTAGTTGTTAGGCAAGGATGTAGTTCTGCGAGTATAGTGTGGGTCCCAGATTAATTGAAGAATGTCATTTTTTTTTTGCTGGTTTTACACCTGAAGATGTGAAAGAAAGTACTTGGACCTGCCAATGATCCTTGTTCAACATGTTGGACAGAAAGAACTCTATGTTTTGTTTTATTTTCACCTTTGAGTCATAACATTTTTTTAAGCAAATGTTGGGCAACTTAGTTGGGGAATTAAGAATTCCTCACAGATTCTTGGTTTGGGGAACTGACGACATTTAAAGAAATATTTATTTGCAATTTGAAATGACTCTTAAATTATTAATCCAACTTTGTGAAGTATTAGCAACTAGGGACAGATTAGAGTTAAATATAATATTACTTATTCTTTTAGATCCCGTTTAAATAGCATCTTGCAAAGTCAAGGGGGAAGCCAGATTCATTGAACAACCTTGTTATTAACTTAACAGCTGCAGTGATTCATTTAAGAGCGATGGCAAAAAAAGGTCATACAATAGGGCAAAATTCACTTAGCAACTGTCTCTCCTAGCAACAGAAATTTTGGGCTTAATTGTAGTCGTTGCCGAGAACTACCTGTATAAGTTCACACAACTTCATGTTTATTTGTATCCCACTTTTATTACTTTTATGAATAACTCAAGGTAGCCAGTATATCCAACATCCCTTTCTCCTCCTTTAGCCCAAGGTCATAACTTATAGATCTTGTTGAAGAAATTCCATGCTGTTTTCTTTGAACTCTAGATGTAAACATTTCTGCTTGCAAATAATTTGTATGGGAAATTCCCAAAGGGAAACCAGGGCTACAACTCCACTAGAAAGTTGAAAAACATGTTGAAAATAACAGACCATTCCATGTTCCTGCTAGGGAAAACTGCATGGATATGTCCATAAAATCACCAGGAGTCTAACTTGTTTGAAGTGTGATTTTTACCTAATAATTTTCAGGGATTTATTTTAAGGCTGTGTTTTATGTTTTCCAGTTTCAAATTAAACGTACTGTTTATCATTAATTAAACAAGTAAAGCAGCATTTTTAAAAAGCGTTCTTTGTTTTCATCATAGTGCTTGTATGAATTGCACCAGATATATTTCTTTTTGGAAAAGGAATATCTCTTTTTATTAAGTATAATATTTTAAATAATTCCCATTTTCTCATTGGGATGCTTTAGATTTAGTAATCTATAAAGGTAAGTCCTTGACTTATGATCGGAATTGAATCCAGAATGTCTGTTGCTAAAAAGGTGGTGGTTAAATGAGCCACACCTAATTTTACAACCTTTTTGCCATGGTTGTTGAGCGAATCACTCTAGTTGTTAATGAATCACAAAGTCACTAAGCGAATCCAGATTCCCTTATTGACTTTGTTGGAATCCAGTTGGGAAGGTCACAAATGGCATTCACATAACCTAGGGACATTGCAACCATGCTAGTTGTCAAGTATTTGAATTTTGGTCACGGGACTCTGGGATGCTGCAACAGAGTAAATGCAAGGACCAGTTGTAGGTCACTGTTTTCAGTGCTGTAACTACAAATGGCCACTAAATGAATGATTATAAGTTGAGGATATCCTTTATATGTTAAACACCCTAATTTTGGACACTTAGAAATGTTTTCAATATGGAATTGAGGGAGGCAGGTAGGTGTCTGATAGCATATTTGAAGCTTGAAGAAGAATGTGTGTTGGGGAGAAGGGAGACACCATTCAAAATCAGCTTTCATGGTCTATTTTGAAAAAACAGAAAGAGTGGTTTTCTTCTGAACAGTTAATGACATTTGGTTAGGTTGTATTCAGTGACTCTCTTCTCCCAGTGTCAGGTTTTATCATAGTGCTGGTAGAATTACAGGGTAAGAGAGAAATACCTATGTAAATCTTACATTTCTGGTCTTAACTAAATAGGCATTTTTCCAAGATTTTTCTATTCTTAATATTTATATTTCCCTTTTCCCAATGTACTCCAGTGCAGTATCTGTTCTGTCAATCCAAACTAAAATAATAGCGTATGTCTCATTCGCTAAGGTATATTGCAAAATACAGAACTTAATACCGTAGAACAAAGTGTTACACCAAATTGAGAAAACAAGAGAACAGCTAAATATTCTGTTAGTATCTAGTTAGTATCTTTGTAGAAAAAAAGGATGCATTCATTGTTCATCTTTTCTATTTTGTCTTAACATTTAGACGCCATTTGGAAGCATAAACATTTTTAATAATGCATCTCAAGAAGAACAGAGACATAGGATTGTAAGGGACCTTGGAGGTCTTCTAGTGCAACTCGCTGCCCAGGGCAGAAATCTTCAGACCATTCAAGAAAAATGGTTGGCTCTCTTTATTTGAAAATTTCTCGTAAAGGACCATCTACTGGTTGTAATATTTCTCAAAGTCAGGAGATTCCTCCTTATTTCTAGGTTTTCTTTGTATAAAGGCTATTGGTTCTTGTTCTGTCCATGGACACCACAGAGAATAAATCCAGAGCCTCTGTGACAGCCCTTCAAGTATCAGAAGACTGTTGCATGTATTCCCTCAGCCTTCTCTTTCACAGGCTAAGCGTGCCCAGTTCTTTTAACTTTTCGTAGAACTTATCCTTAAAGCCCCTCCCTCAATGTCTTTATTGCTTTTCTCTGTACGCCATCCAGGCCTTCAGTTTCCTTCTTGTATTGTGCTGACCAAAACTGGACACTGTATTCCAGATGCAATCTGACCAGCACAATCTAAAGTAGAACTATCACTTCCTGTGATCTTGACATTATATGTCTGTTGAGACATTATATGTCTCTTGATTCAGTCCAAGATTGCATTGGTTCTTTTGGCAGCTGCTGGTTTATGCTTAATTTGTGGTCTGCCAGGAAACCGAGAGCTTTTTCAGTAGTACTATGCCAAACCACCTATATTATACCTGTACATCTGATTTTTCCTGCATAAGGGCAGAATCATTTTTTTTCTCACTGTTGAATAGCATTTTGATGGATAGGGCCAAATGTTTAAGTCTTACCAAGAACCTTTTGAACCTTAAGCCAGTCTTCTGAGGTCTTAGCAGTCTACCCCAATTTTGTATCGTATGCAAATTTGATGAACATCCCTTCTATTTCCTTGTCTAAGTTATTTATAAAAGTATGCAAAAGAATATTATAGGCAGTCTTCACATAACTTTACCTGGGGCTGGCAACTCTTGTTGCTAAGCTACAAGGTTGTTAAGTGAAACATCACATGACCACACCTAACTTATGAAGTCAGTTCTGCAGTGGTTATCAGGTGATTCACTGGCAGATATTAAGCCTGAAATGCGAACCAACTTGCAATTGCCTGTTGGCTTCCCCATTGACTTTGCGTTGGGAACCAGTGTGAAGATCACAAATGGTGATCACATGACTGCAGTTGCAAAATGCTTGAATTGTGGTCATATGATAGGGTGATGGGGGGGGTGGATGCTATAATGGCCGTATGTTCAAGCACTGGTTATAAATGTGCTTTTTCAACATTGTTGTAACTTTGAGCAGTAACTGAATAAATTGTTGTATAGCAGGGATGTCAAACTGCCGGCCCATGGTCCGGACACGTCATCAGGAAACCGCGCCCACCCCATTGCCGGCAATGGAGAAAAAGCTTCGCACGACGTCATGAGTTTGACATGTCTGCTGTATAACATGAGCTCTTATAATCAGTGAATCATATAATCAGATTTGATTATATCAGAAAGAGGGTATATAGATGAGCAGTCTTGCAATTGAAGGATAGAAACTGTTGTTTTCAAAATTTAAAGCTCCTTCCTTTGACATTGCCTTGTTCAGTTTGGCTATAGATTCTCAGAAGTGGTCTCCATACCACTAGGCCTTTAAAAAACCTTTATTTTTGCTATCCTGCTCAGCCTTCCCACTTGTTTACTGTATATTATTC
>NW_015387116.1:192577-202902 GCF_001527695.2 Protobothrops mucrosquamatus
AAGAGGCATAAAATAATTCATTTGCATTTAATTGTAATGGTTCAAAGAATGTTCGGAAAAATGTTCGGCCCTCCAGCACGTTCACTTCATCCAATCTGGCCCTCTTTGAAAAAAGTTTGGACACCCCTGTTTTAGCCATTTGCTACAGAAGTCTAAAAACCAAAACTTTAGGTACAAACTAAATAATTAGTATTTGCTATCATAAATGATATTTCTCTGGTACAGAAAATATCCTGTTTGTACATATTCAGGCATCCATTGCTGTATTTGTACAAGAGTAAAATCTGACACGTTGAAGAACCTGCAATATTTATTCTGTTCTCTTGATTGACTAAATGAGAGAGTAACTGCCAGGAGAACATGAAAAGAAAAAATCTAAATCTATTTGGTTATTAAAAATCTCTTGTGTCCTGTAGATGTTTTCAAAGAAATAACTTCCATTAAATATATCAGGATGTCCAGGTAAAACTGGAATATATTTTGAAAATACATATTAATCTCACAGAGTTCTTGTACATTCTTGCTTCTGAACATAATTCCAGTTTGATGATAACCAAAGTAAATATAGGATGTCCTATTCTTTAATGTTCTTTAAGAACTAAGGTTCAAGATAAAAAATATTGTGTGTAAGAAATCTCAGTCAATGAATAGCTTTTTTTTTTTTTATTGATAGCTATATTCTAGTGCTCATAAAAAGATGGTATTCTAACTTTACTGAAGTAAGTGACATAGGTACAAAACTATTATTCCCTACGCTTTTGGACTGTTTTTCCCAGGTATGGATACTTGCCTACTTGCCTTCTCTTAACTCAGCGGTTCTCAACCTATGGGTCGCGACCCCATTTGGGGTCGATCGACCATTTCACAGGGGTCGCCAAGCAAGGCTGTCCGCCATTTTTTTCCCCTTTTCTGGCGGGTGCCTTACCTCCCTTGAGCTGGGCCAGCTGGTGGTTGGCCTGCTCCGTCTCTGCCGCTTGCCAGCTATGCCTCGGCCAGCGCAGGGGGCGGAACCACGCATGCGCGGTGCTCCCGGGCAGGGAAAGTCCTCGACTTATGACCGGTTGGGTAGTCCTTGACTTACGACCGGTTTAGTCCTCGACTTACGACCGGTTTACTCCTCGACTTACGACCAGTTGGGGGTTGCGGCATTAAAAAGGTTGAGAACCACTGTCTTAACTGATGAAAAGAAAAAAGCAAGTTGTCTCCTGTTTTTAGCTATTGACACTGAACATAGTTCAGATCAGGTGTGTCCAACCCGTGGCCTGCAGGCCATGTCTGGCCCTGGATAGCTAGTAATGCAGCCCCAGAAGAGCATAAAATATTAAAAAAATAAAGGATATTTTTAATTTATCTACATTAACTATGTTAATATATTTTATATGCAACCAAACACAAAGGTTGGATATCCATGGTTTAGATACTGTTTTAGTATCTAAACTACCCCCCCTTTCTAATTAAAACTTAGTATAATTTGCATTTTGGCATAGATCTAACATTTCGTATGTATGAAGATCTGTCTAAGTCAGTGTTTCTCAACCTTGACAATTTTAAGGCATGTGGACTTCAACTCCCAGAATTCCACAGCCAGCATTGCTGGCTGTGGAATTCTGGGAGTTAAAGTCCACATGCCTTAAAATTGTCAAGGTTGAGAAACACTGGTCTAAGTCATGCCAGCTATTGTGTGTGTTTCATTTAAGAGCAGTGGTGGCGCAGTGGTTAGAATGCAATATTGCAGGCTGACTCTGCTCACATTGCCAGGAGTTTGATTCCTTCGATCCTGACAGGGCTCAAGATTGACTCAACCTTCCATCCTTCCGAAGTTGGTAAAATGAGGACCCAGATTATTGGGGACAATATGCTGAAATTGTAAACCGCTTAGAACAGGAATGTCAAACTGCCGGTCCACGGGCCGGATGCGATAGGTGACACGACATATGACGTCATGAGTTTGACATGCCTGGCTTAGAGAGTGCCGTAAAGCACTGTGAAGCAGTATATAAGTCTAAATGCTATTGCTCTTTAAATGTGTGGTGAACTTTATACATTTCAGGGTGATTCTTAAATGTATTGTTAAAAACGGATTGAACAAATGATATCATTTGTTCAATAATGTAGAAAGGTGGTCTTGTTCTCTCTGGTGCTCTGTTAACATTTATGTTAATGTTGAAAGTTAATGTGTCTGCAGCTGATTATTACATCTGGAGTTTAATGAGTCAGAGGGAGTTGTTTCATGATCTGGCATAAACAGGTTAGCTAACTGGAATTACTTAGTCACAATTAAGGTGTCATGCCTGTAAAGGTTGAAGAATACCTTTTTCTTTACTCTCTGTTCTATTTATTGTTTAGAGAAAAAAACACTGTTAAAGTAGACAAACTTTCAATTGCAGAAGGGTATTTGTGGAATACTTGGGCAGTGGTTGATTAAGAAAAAGAACATTAAAGTTGATTAAGATAAATGACGTTTGAAAACATTTTTTTTCTATCTAGAAAACATTATTGAATATTGTCCTTCTGAAAATCCTTTGGGGGATTAATTTTCTTATTTGTAATAGGTTATTCTCCTTAATTTAAACAGTGAAACAAATATAGGCACTTTGAAGTTTCTTTCATGAAGGAAATGTCTTTTGCATGTTCAGGTTTGACTGTAGGCCTGTAAGTTGTTTGTATAATCATGAACATCATTTCTTTTCCTGACTCCTTTTTCCTTGCTTGTTTTTGTTGGCAAGAATAAGCTTTTCTATGTTTAGTGGCTAAATTCTAATATATGGCTACAAAAGTGCAGAAACAATGGGTTAGTTTGGGAAGGATGTCGAGCTGTTGTTTTTTTTTAAATTAGAAATTGATTGAAGATTCAATGAGATACTGCTGAGGGAAAGAAGGATGTACAGCTAGTAGTGGAAGGAGACTTCCAGATGCAACTAAATGTATGGCTATTGAAAAGACAAAGTAATGTGATGCAACTCCTCCCTCCAGCATTCCTATTGCATTATTTGTTGACTAGGAATCATGAAGAATGTGATAACTATGTCATAAATCGGATGATGCTTGGTTTTAACAACTTTTATTGTGATGATTCCATCGATAATAAAGCTTCAGGAAACTTCACCTTAAATGCTGTAGAACCATGTATATCTTCTTTTAAGCATGAGCCTTTTATTACACATGGCTTTTAAGTAATGGTGGTGATTCAGGTTTAAGACTCCTAGCCAGAAGAATTCATTCCCGAGTGATATATTTCAGAAATATTTCTGAACTCTTATTATGTCCTCGTTTAATTTTCTTTAAAAAAAAAAATCTAACAACATAATCTCAATGTGACTCATGCTATGGTCATTTTTTTTATTAGATTACTGCAGTGTATGGGGTTGCCTTTGTAACCCCCCTGGAAGCAGTGGTTAGTGCAGAAGGCAGTGTGGCCTTGTTAATAGCAGATGTTAACCAACCAAGAGCACGTAATTTTCACCTCAGTCTCTATTCTGGTTATTCATAGGGTTCCCGAGGCAAATCAGAGTGCTATTTTTGGTCATAATCCCTTACGGCAGGGGTCCCCAACCCCCAGTCTGTGGACCGGCACTGGTCCACGGCAGCCAGAATCCGGTCCGTGCAAACAAGTGAAGCCCCATCCTTAGGATGCTGGCATCATGCAAAACTATGCCTCTTCCGGTCTGCGAAAAATCTCTTTCCACGGAATCGGTCCCTGGTGCCCAAAAGGTTGGGGACCTCTGCCTTATGGCCTGGCACCTAGGTACTTGCAGAATCTGTCTTTTATATCAATCAGCCTGCCAATAAGTTCTTCCTAGAAAGAGCTTTTGGTCATGCCCACTGTCACGAAGGGAGAGGAATGAAGACCAGAAATTGTTTCCTGGTTGCTTTTCTCTCATTGTGGGATGCCTGGCCTATAGAATTAAGGCTGGCTCCATTTCTTTTAACGGTCCAAAAATTACTGAAGACAGAACTTCTGCAAAAACAAACAAACATATACTTGGTTGAATAGTTTGTTATCATTATATTTGAATTATCATATTCCTGCTATTTTTCATTCAAAATTCTTTTATTTATTTTTCATTTTCAGCTGTACTGTAATTTATTCTTGTACGGGCTGTCTTCGACTTACGAGCACAATTGAGCTGAAAATTTCTGTTGCTAAGTGCGACAGTTGTTAAGTGAATGTTGCTACAGTTGTTAAATGAATCACTGTAGTTACTAGCATGATTGTTAAATGACTCTGGTTTCCCCATTGACTTTGTCAGAAGGTTGCAACAGTGACTCTGGGACACTGCAACCATCATATATGAACCAGTTGCCAAGCATCTGAATTTTGATTATGTGACCATGAGGATGTTGCAATGGTCATAAGCATAAAAAATGATCATAAGCCACTTTTTCAGTGCTGTTATAACTTTGATCGGTCACTAAATGAATGGCTGTAAGTTGAGGGCTACCTATATTGTTGAGGCTTTGGTTAGTCATTAGTTGTTTTGATATATTCGTGTTTACCATGGAATATTTAACAGTTATGCATGCTTTTGATGATTGTTTTCTAAACTACCACAAGTTTGCTTTGATTTGGAGATATATAAAAGGAATAAATAAATAAATCTTGTATACACTTTGTTTCTGGAGAAAATAGGGGCTCATGCACATTTAAATTAGCATGAAGTTGTTTTTAAGACTTGAACATATAGGCAGTTTCATGTTAACTGATTGATTAGAAGCAAATAAAATAGATACAATTACAAATGGATTTTCAATTCTGAATTAATAGTCTATTGTATTCTTTTCAGGGACATTATGATAACTTATTTTGAGCCTTCTATCTCCTTTGAGGGACTATGTAATGAAGTTCGAGATATGTGCGCCTTTGATAACGAACAGTTATTCACTATGAAATGGATTGATGAAGAAGGTAAGTTAGCACAAAGTAAAACTATTTCATAAATTACTAGCATATTCCATCAAGTGCCTCTGTGTGACTTTTTGCAGTGCTGTAAAAAGTCACAGAAGCACTTTGTGGTTTTGTGGTTTTGGTCTTGACTCTAGATTCAATTTTATAATAGTATAGGGATTATCAAATGATATTTTCATTGCTTTAGGTTTCATGACGATTGTATGGATTACTTTTTTATGTTTGAATCTTGAAATGAAAAATGAAAGAATATTAGAACTTAGACTTCTCTGACTCATAGATTGTTAATTTGCTTATTCTACTTCAGTTTACTTTCAAATTATGTGGGAAACAGATTGAAAAAGAAAACAGGAATTGTTTTAGAACATGTGGAAATTTATATTTTTCTTGTTCCTCTCAAATGCTTTTGACTGTGTCTTACTGCATTTCCAGTGGATTCATAGAGAAAAGATAGTCCAACAAGCTGGCCAAAAACTCAGAAAATATTAGCTCACGCAGCTGGTACAGTTAAGTTGAAAATATAAGAAATTAACTGTGAAAATAGATGCAAATAAAAGTATTGAACTGGAAAGTGGCAAGACAAGTTCTTCATTGTATTTCATTCCATGTGACCTGCAGTGTAAACTTCCTCATATTTAATCTTAATTCAGAAAACTGGATAGGGAATTTTAAAAATTAATAATATACAGATAGTCCTTGACTTACAACCATTTGTTTAGTGACCATTTGAAGTTACAATGGCATTGAAAAAAGTGACTTATGACCATTTTTCACACTTATGACTGTTGCAGCATCCCCATGGTCATGTGATCAAAATCCAGATGTTTGGCAACTGGCTCATATTTACGATTGTTAACAGTGTCCCACGGGTCACGTGATCTACTTTTGCAACCTTCTGACAAGCAAAGTCAATGGGGAAGCCAGATTCTTTTAACAATCATGTTACTAACTTAACAAATACAGCGATTCACTTAACAACTGTGCCAAGAAAGGTCGTAAAATGGGGCAAAATTCACTTAATAACTATCTTGCTTAGCAGTGGAAATTTTGGGCCCAGTTGTGGTTGTAAGTCGAGGACTGCCTGTACTGCATTTAATTGTTAAAAAGTTACATGGAGATATAGATAGGAATCAGTAGCCTGCTGACCACTTCCAGCAATCTAATTCTAGATCCACATTTTTTTGTTTTGTATATTGATCATGATTCCTTATATTCACACTAGAGCTAGAAATCCAATTTTAGCTATTTCAGTATTCCAGTCTTTTTCCAGCTAATTACATGATGATAGCAGGAAGGACTTTGTAGCATGGTTAGATAGAACAGGAAAGTTTAAAACTTTGACATGCATAGAAATATTGTTAAAGAAATAAACATTAATTCCAGGAGGATTATAGGCATTAAATTCCCTCAGGCATATTTGAGAACATGCCTCTTGGATTAGGAATGCGTTTTTTTAAAAATTGCTCTGCAGTTCTGTTTGAAGAAGAACAGGTTTGTTCTCCAAACAAGTCCTAATAAAAGTTCTTTTTAAAAAAATATCTGCAATTAATTACGTTATGTGCTTCAGTGCGTGCATTAGCTGGCCTTGTTTAATTCCTTTTTAAGAGCTGCAAAGAAGGAAATGTTATCCTTGAATTTTGAATGGTAAATATCTTTCAAATGAATATCCAAATGCTTGTTTAAAAGCAGGAGCCATTTGGATATGTTGGAAGAAAGGAACTCAAGGTATAGGCCTACCCCCTTCAAACAAAAAAATACCCACTAACACCCAAAGAAAACAAAATGTTTAACATCCACAAAATATTTCATTTGTTTACGTTATGCCCATGAAATCTGGCAGAGTGGACATGCTTTAGATCCCTGGCATTTTAATCACTAAGCCTAACCTTTTTTTCACTAATGACCCCTTTTAAATACTTTTTGTGGCCACAGACCGTGGTCACTGACCCCCAAGACTTAACTCAAAATTTAAATCATAGCATTTCTTCATGCCTTCATGGACCCCCTGTGATGACATCGCGGTCCTCAGGTGTCCGTGGACCACAGGTTGAGAACCACTGTATTAAGCAACGGTTGCAAACCATAACATTGTGTAACTGCACTGCTTAGCGATGGCATTTCTGGTGCTTTTGGTTGCCGTTTAGTGAGTCCTGTAGAGTTAAGTGCAATAGCCTGGGGTTGCCATTAAGGGCCTCCTGCTGGCTAGTGAAGGTTGCCAATGGCAATCATGTGTGACTGGCATTCTGGAATGTCGTAACTGATCTGGGTGCCTGGATCACATCATGTGACTGCTGGAATGCTGAGATAGGCAGAACTTTGAGGACCCTAAGTTCTACTTGTTCACCGNCACCGCTACTGTAACTTCAATCAGTCACTGAATGAGCGGTTGTTAAAGGAAGACAACAGCTGGTAGCACCAACCCTCCAGAGAACAAGATGTAAGACATCATTGTTACAAAATGGTGAGGAGAAAAGGAGCAAGAAAGTAATTATTATGAAGAAGAAATAGGTGATTCAAATACTGTTTCACAGAAATATGACAAACGAGTCTTAAAAATTAAGGAATAAGGACTGTAAAAAATACTGAAAATTCAAAAAGTTAGTTTAATTTGCAAAATTAAAATGATACATTAATAAAAACCATTTCTAAATGTTCTGAAAATGTGATTTTTTATGATTTCTTCCCAAGCCAGGAACGAATTAGGGGAGGAGGTTTAGGATTATGCCCATCTTTTGGAAGGCTAACTTTCTAAAGTCCAAACAGGTCCGAATGAGGCATAAAAGGGAAAGCTGTCAGAGAAAGATTAAGCTCAAAAATGGACAGGGACTGTGGAGAAAAACAGAATTAAAAGTTCATCACCAGTATTTATCATGTGGTAAATATTCCTGAGAAGAAAGCTTGCTGGCAAGAGAGATCGCTGATTGTTGAAGGATGAATCTTGTGATCTTTTTGATGGATTTTTCATTCATAATTTCATAATTTGTGAAATTGATAAAACAGAAACATTAATATAGCTCTGAGAATTCCTAAAAACTTCCTAAATAAAAAAAAAGTGCTGTCATGAGAAGCTCTCATAGAAAATATCCAGTGTGGCACATTAATCAATTTATAAAACAAATATAATTGGAGCAACAGGTTGGTGCACATTTACTTTATTCAGAAATAAGGGTGTGTATTGCAATAACAGATTTAACATTGAAGGACAATATTTCTAAAATAAATATTTCATAAATTTCCTTGTTTAAGTTGTGCAATTACCCTATGAAATTGCAAGACTGAGAACTTTAAAGAAAGTATATTGATGGAAATTATACTTGTCTGTGACTATAATAAAGATTGATTTGATTGCTTCTGGAAAAAAGGATAATTTAAAAACACCTTGATTTAAATTTAGTTTTATCATGAAAGCTTCTCAGAGTCGAGATTGTAGCAGGGTATATATGTGGTTAAATAAAAATAACTAAACTTGAATTAACTTTTTTTTTTTTAGGGGATCCATGTACTGTTTCTTCCCAGCTGGAACTGGAAGAGGCTTTTCGTCTATATGAATTAAATAAGGATTCTGAACTTCTAATACATGGTAACATGGTATAATCCAAAGATTAGAGAGGTGGCGTTGAATATTGTAGAAATGATAGATAATTCTTTCCAGAATAGAAAGTGGTTCAAAATGTGGAGATGCTTGAAACCCTTTTCTCTTCAGCAGTAATTCTAGATTTTATTTATCTTTTTAATAGGGTGGTAGTAAACAGAATATGTGCAATTCCTTAATGCCACTATAATTACTGATTTTATTGGGTTAACTATGAACCATATAATGACTCAAATATATTCTTAAAAAAGAATACTGGAGATTGCTACTTGACATGCAGTGTATATATTATAGTCTAGAGCAAATCTAGGCATTTTACGCCCCCTCCCCCTAGGCCACATCTGGCCCTTTGGCTGTCCCTGTCCAGCCACATAGATTGCTTTTATTTTGAAAGCAACTTTTTAAAAAATATATAGTATGTGAATGAGTGTTTTAATATGTATTACGTGCGTGAATGCCTACGCATTTTCATAGCCTTACTGGTTCAGCCCTTCACAACCATCCCAGTTTCTCATGCGACTCCTTGGGAAAATTAATTGTCCACTCCTGGTCTAGAGCAATGGTCTTCAAACTTGAGATTCCTGAGGAACTCTTTTCAATGTGAAAAATCAGTATACAATCCACTGATAAATCATTTCATATAATACATTTTATTAAGCAAAATTTTACAATTAGCATGGCGATAATACATTTCACACAGTGTGAACAGCAGTGTTGAACCCTTGGATGATTCTCACAAAATCTTGGGGTTCCAGTAAACACAGTTTCATACTATCTAGTCTAGAAGGATGTAACTCTAGATACTGTAAAGTTTTAAATTAGTTTTTCAGATGATTTTTTTCAGTTTCCTGTAGGAGAAAAACTGATTTAGATTAAAACATAGTTAACATAAATTATCTCAAAAATCATGCAAGTTTGATTCTCTTTAATGATGCATCAAACCCTGAGCTGTGGTGGTGCATTGATTAGAATGCAGTATTGCAGGCTGACTCTGCCCACTGCTAGGAGTTTGATTTTGACAGGCTGAAGGTTGACTCAGCCTTCCATCCTTCCGAGGTCGATAAAATGAGGACCCAGATTGTTGGAGGCAATATGCTGACTCTATTAACTGCTTAGAGAAGGCTGTAAAACACTATGAAGTGGTATATAAGTCTAAGTGCTATTGCTATTATTGTTGCTTCCCACATCTTTAAATTAATCACTAATCTAATATTACTACTTTCTTCTCTAGTGTTTCCTTGTGTCCCGGAAAGGCCGGGAATGCCCTGTCCGGGGGAAGATAGTAAGTATATTAAAGTTAATAAGTAACACACTATACCATTTAAATTGATGCTATGATGTAGCCTTTGTAAATGGGTACATGGCAGCATTATTCTTATAAATTGAAACTACTTATTTTAAATCAGGCATGTCCAAAGTCCGGCCCGCGGGCCATTTGCGGCCCGCGGCCCGGTTTAATCCGGCCCTCGAACAGCCCTCCCTGCTCTATGTAAATGCGGCCCTCCCACAGCCCTCCGGCAAGTCCCATGAGAGAGAGAGAGAGACAGAGACAGAGACAGAGACAGAGGCACTTGCACTTCTGTCTCTCTCTCTCTCTCTCTCATGGGACTTGCCCCCTCACAGAGCTTCTCATTGGCCCTGCGCCCGGGTGTCCCGCCCCCTGGGAGAAGGGCGGCCAGGAAGTCCCTTTCCCGGGCTGGCCCCGTCCCAGGCGCACGTGGCTGGGGAGCCATGCGGGGAAGCCCCGGGATCCCCGCTGGGAGCAACCCCCCGGAGCCTTTGCTGAGTGGGCCAGCCCTCCCGTAAGCCACAGCCCTGAGAGAGAGC
>NW_015387116.1:205015-227515 GCF_001527695.2 Protobothrops mucrosquamatus
GAGAGAGGGGAGAGGAAAGGGAAAGGAGAGAGAGAGAGAGAGAAAGAGGAAAGAGAGGGAGAGGAAAGAGGCATAAAATAATTCATTTGCATTTAATTGTAATGGTTCAAAGAATGTTCGGAAAAATGTTCGGCCCTCCAGCACGTTCACTTCATCCAATCTGGCCCTCTTTGAAAAAAGTTTGGACACCCCTGTTTTAAATGGAAATAAAAGGTTCCTAGAAGTATATATATATATATAAAAGGTAATCCTCGACTTATGATTGGTTGTTTAATGATTGTTTGAAATGACAGTGGCCATTGTAAAACGTCACACCATGCACACATCTGCGGTCACATGACTGCATTTTGATGCTTGGCAACCAGCTTGCATTTATATGATTTGCTATACATTTTGTAGGTTTCTGGCAAAAAAAATGCCCATTTGTGAGGATGGATTTGCTTAACGAACGAGTCATTTGCTTAACAGATACGGGATTTGGACTTAAAACTGCATGATTTGGATTTAATGACTGCCTGATTCACTTAATGAACATTGTAAAAACAGTCAGACACATGGGTGTTTTAATTTATAATCACAATAATTTACGACCGAAATTCCAGTCTGAATTATGGTCATATGTTAAGAATACCAGATTTGCCATAGAAAACCTAAAATATATATAATATTTTCCCCCAATCCAACAGAAACATTGGATTTTTTTATGGCATCTATTTTCAGGCTTTAGTACAATTCTGAGTGATAAATTGAGAGAGAAGAGAGTTGTTTTTCCTATAAAAAGCAACAGCTGTATTTATAAAATAGCTCTGGCCTATTTACAATTGAGAAATTTCAGGGCTTTTAAATGCACTTATTTCAGAAAGAGCAGGGTTTTTTTTTTTTGTTTTTTTTTTTGCAGAGATGGTTTTTCTGAATCTATCTTTAAAAATTCCTAATGGTCAAACGCTTAATGTACATAGGCCCATATGTTGTTAAATACATAGCTGGTTCAAAAACATCTTTCTGGCTTTCCAATTGATACCATGTGAAACTTCTATTTACTTGAGAATTCTAGAGCTTGTGGAAGGTATTTTATTTCTGTTGAGTAGAAAGAAGATGGGAATAGCCATTTTTCGGCATCCAAACATCCTTTGGACATTTATTGAAGCACAAGTAAAAATGGGCATTTCACTTTTCCATAAATTGGAATATGAAACCTGAATACACGTAGTCCCTGACTTACAACCAGTTGCTTACTGACTGTTCAAGGTTACGATGTCACCTCTCCAGAACACCTTCCCCCATTGGCCACATGATCACATCTTGGGTGCTTGGCAACAGCTCACCTTTATGACCATTTGCAATGCCCTTTGGCTTTGTAACCACGATTGGTGTTGTTTTTGCCAGTTTCCAGCAAAAACTTCCCACTAGGGCAGGGATAGGCAACCTTGGCTCTTTTATGACTCGTGGACTTCAACTCCCAGAATTCCTGAGCCAGCATGGTTGGCTCAGGAATTTTGGGAGTTGAAGTCCACGAGTCATAAAAGAGCCAAGGTTGCCTACCCCTGCACTAGGGAAAATGGCTTCACTTAACAACTGCTGCATTCACTTAATGACCGCTGCAAAAAATATTATAAAATTGGGCCAGATCACTTGATGCTTTGACTTAATGACTTGCTTACAACCTACAACCATAATTCCAGACTCAATTACAGTCATACATCGAGGACTACCTATGTTTGAACCATGCTATGTTTGATGCCATGCCCCTGGAAACTCTCAAGGCAACTTTTTTTGTTTCGCTTTGCATTTTCATACGTTTTCTCAAAGTTGATTGGTAGGTAAGTGGTCCCAACAGAAATGAGCCAAAGTATTTGCTGCTCTCACTCACCAGGAGTGTCCAACCTTGGCAATTATAAGACCTGTGCACTTCAACACCCAGAATTCCCCAGCCAGTATGGCTGGCTGGGGAAGTCTGGGAGTTGAAATCCACATGTTTTAAAGTTGGCAAGGTTGGTGACCCTTCTTTTAGACCTGCTGAGGTCTGTCGTGCAACTACTGCATCTTCTGTATATGCCAGTGTTGTTATGGGGCTGGAGATTAGCTAATTTGGGGAGATGTTTCTCTTCGGGTAAACACCCCACTCTTAGTGTAAAATAGAATAATAATGGGGCAAGGATTTATCCTTGTTTAACTTAGTTTCCAATTGAAATGTTTCTGAAAGATACCATATTAAGTTACACTTTCCCATGAGATTGTTATTGTGACTTTGGGTTTCTGCAGTAAAGGTTTTTCTGGATATTAGGTGGAAATCCTGCTTAAAATTACAGAAGATAGTGTTCAAACCTGTTTTAGGGTATTGTTTTTGAATCAGATGATTAAAGTATTAACTGATGTATAGAGTGGGTGGACCTGATCCAAAGCCTACCTGTTTTTCTGTCAAGATAATCTCCTAAAATATTATCTCAGGGGTGGCTTAGAGGTGAATTAGAGGTGAAGACTCTCATCTCCCACTTGGAAGGTTGAGAATTCAATCTTAGGCAGCGACAGAAGTTTCTATAACAGGGTTCAAAGAGAAAGAATCTGCTGCAAACTCCATGTAGGCGTCAGGAAGGGTATCCAGCCAGGAAAAGCTCAGCTTTATTCCGTTGTCCCAACTCCAGCCTGAATTATGAGATTATGGGGTTGTAAAAAGAGGGAAAAAAGTCTCCTAAAATATTATCTGAGCCATTTAAGCTAGTTTTATTTTTTTTTAAATATGAAAAACAGGAAAAGCCCACGTTAATGAAGACACTGTTTTCAGTATATCTGTCCTCTTGTTTCTTAGTATATGTAAATTGTTCTCATTTACCTGACTTGTTCAGTCTTTGGGAAATCTATATATCAAAGCTTGATTTGTGCAGTTCTTGAACAAGGGCTCAGCTTAATTACAAGATGGTGATGAAATGTATTTATTTATTTATTTATTTATTTATTTATTTATTTATTTATTTATTTATTGAATTTATATACCGCCCTATCTCCCTTACGGGACTCAGGGCGGTGAACAGGCGATAATAAAAACTATGATAAATATAGGCAGTTCTAAAATCAAATTAAATAACGGGCCTGTTCTAAAAACACACCCATACAAAAACCCCCACTAAAACATAATCAAACTACGCCAGGCCGGCCGCACGGAATAGATGGGCCTTCAGGGCTCGGCGAAAAAGGAGCAGGTCCGCAACTGTATGTAGGTCGGGGAGTAGGTCATTCCAGAGGGCAGGAGCTGCCACAGAGAAGGCTCTCCCAGCTTTGTACAGCTTTGTACAGCTTTGTCTGTTTGTTATAATTACTAGTTCAATTTAATTGATTTATTTTTCTTTAGAATCTATTTATCGTAGGGGTGCACGGAGATGGAGAAAGCTCTATTGTGCAAATGGTCATACGTTTCAAGCCAAGCGTTTTAACAGAGTGAGTATTAATAAATTATTTCATTGCTGCTTTCACTTTTCACAATTGGACTTTGATCTTTTGTGGTGTCGGATAACTATTTCTTTTTATTTACGTACCGATGCTAAGAAAATAGGCTTTAAAAAGCTTTTAACCCAGAATTTATTTACATTCACTATAGTACAACTTTATCAATAAGACTTTATTTTTGATAACCTTTTGATTTTCAACCAACGGCATTACTTCCAAATTACCCTATGTCCTTAAAAGGGAAGAAATACCTTGCAAGTATTTCTGCAGAATTAAACTATCTAATCTTCCACTGGTCTGTACACATACATTGGTGATTATTGTGTAGCCTATAGTTGTCCTTAGCAGCTATAAACCACAAAATGGGGGGGGGAAATTAATTTTCTCAAGAGACCACATGAGAAACTGGAACTGGAGGACCGAATCAACAGACTGAACTTAATTCTGCTCAATATTATCACTTAATAAAAAGCAGAAAATTATGTGGCTTTGATTAGCTGCTACTGGTAAGAATACATGCCATATCTTACTTGCATTTGATTTCTAATTTCCAGTTGATTTCAAGCAGGCTGGATAGGGACAGCCAAAGGGTCAGATGTGGCCCAGGGGCGTAAAATGCCCAGGTCTGTCATGAAGGATTGTGGCAACTAAAAACATACAATGCTTTGGAAGCATCAAACTGCTTCATGTAGTGTGATTGTATGTGGATTGCTTCATTGTTCATGCTGTTTGCTCCCGCCTTTGCAACATGAGCAATCAAATCGGGAAGCTTTTAGTAGTATCTTTTGCCAAATTTTTCCATGGCATGGTTATCAATTGAATAAAAAAAACATAATAGTCAACTGAACTTATAATTGAACATCATAAGCTGAGAACCACAACTTCCTGCTTTGGAACATTATGGCAAAATACTAGGAGATTTATTTATTTATTTAAAATATTTATCTAGCTGCCCATCTTTTAACCAGTTCTGGGTGGCTCCCACTCAAAACTTAAACCAACATATAAAAGCATATTAAAACTATAACACTAAACAGATTTAAACATTAAAAACAAAAATACCTGGCGCCAAGTCAAACTTCTAATGTGCAGTTATCCAATTCTATCCTTATTGGGGGAAAAGCCAGGTCTAGCTCCAGCAAAACCTCCCAGCCAGCGCCGATCCCCCCCAACTCCCCTCTCCGCTATGCTATCCCCCTCCCACCAGCCCCTCCAATCTTGCAGCCAGGAGGCATCCCTTTCAACGGGACCGCCCCCACCCACCCACATGGTATAGGAATGGCCGGCAGCAGCATGTTTGTGCTGGCAATCTCTCCCCCTCCCATCACCCCTTCCTGAGTGTGGGGGAAGGAAAGAGATGAAAAGGCAAAGGAAGGAACGGAGGGAGGGAGGAAGGAAGGAATGAAGGATGGGAGGAAGGGAGGAACAGAGGAAGGAAGAAACGGAGGGAGAAAGGGAGGGTGGGAGGAAGGATGGGAGAGAGGGAGGAAAGAACAGGGAGGAAGGAACGGAGGGTGAGAGGAAGGAAGGAAGGAACCGAAGGTGGGAGGGAGGGAGGAAGGAAGGAACAGAGGGAGGATGGGAGGGACCATGTCCTGGTGCTCGCCCCAGTCCCACCCTCCTCCACCGGAGACCTTAGATCTGCCCCAGTCCTGCCCAGGCACCACTGATGCAAGTGATGTAGAGCTGGCCACGCCTACCCAGTAGGCCACACCCACCCAGCAGGTCACGCCCATCCTGGCCACACCTACCCGGTCCCCCCCGCCCAAGGGCAACTACAATGCTGATGCGGCCCTCAATGAAATGCCTTAGAGAAAGACGGTCTGGCCGATAGCCTGGCTGTGTACCATCGGGCTTAAAGGTGATGACCAGGACCTTGAATTGTACCAGGAAAGAAACTTGGAAGCCAGTGCATCTTGCACAACAGAGGTAGCATATGGGCAAACCTAAGATCCCCATTACTGTGTGCTCTGCTGCATTTTGGATCAGTTGAATTCTAGGCAGGCTTATATAGAGCATTGCAGTAATCCAAAACTTTATCTTAAGAAGAACCATTTTGGTTCAAACAAAAGAATTTTTCTAGCTTATGATCCTATTCTATGAATATTTCCATCCTCTAGTTCAGAGGTCCCCAACCTTTTGGGCACCAGGGACCGGTTCTGTGGACGGACTGGAGAGTGCATGGTTTTATGTGCTGCCTGCATCCCACAGATGGGTCTTTGCTTGTTTGTGCGGATCGATTGCTGGCATGCTACGGACTGGTACTGGTCCACGGACCGGGGGTTGGGGACCCCTGCTCTAGTTGTGTATGAAAGCCCCAAAGCAGAGCATTAAACTCTCACATTCAGAGAAACTGATATTGAGAGTCATAGTTTTTCCAAATGTAGAACGAGTGTAGTCATTTTCAGTAAAGGTTATCAGTACTATTTTCCACCACTACAAACAAGAAGGATGGATGACTACGCACTCTTATCTTAAATATTTGCATTTTTAAAAATGTGATACAAACCTAGAAGTTAGAAAACTGATTCAGAGAAGAGATTGAAAACCAGGGCTCCTTGATAGTCAGTTCAGTCTGTTAACCAGCATGACTTACATAAGCTGCAAAGATAAAGCAACTGTATCTCAGTCTTTTTTCTCAAAACAATATTGTGGGAAGTATTTTAAATTGCTGTCAGTTGCCAAATACACCGTTGGACATAATTGGAACTAGAGTGAAGTCTTGTGATCTCCCCAAGAAAAAGAAAGTGATATTGTTTTCCTTGTGCTAGCAATTTACAATTCGAAAAATCTTGATTGGCCCTAGTTTAAGTTTATGCCATAATCTTTTGGGTTCTGCAGGATTTTTTTTGGTGTTGATGCAACACATCAACACTGCTGTCAGTCTGGAAATTAAATTATGTAAACGTATTTCTAAACTATACTCTGATTTTCCCCCCTTTTGTTTAGCATGATGTTAAAAATATAGTCATTGTATATAATTACAAGAGTAATGAATGTGTAAATCTGACATTGTGGCTCAGTCAACAAACTGTCCTTTCTCATATTGTCAACATAATTTAATATACTTTTTTATGACTAATTTTTCACCAACAATATACTGAGCATCCCAAAGGTACTTTTCAAAAGGCAACTGGGCTGAACTGAAGAAGCTTCTTGGATGAGAAGTGAAACATTTTCAAGGAAAAAACAAGATCCAATTGCCTTTTGAAAAGCACCTTTGGGAGAACTATGACCTGGATCAGTGATGGCGAACCTTTTAGAGACCGAGTGCCCAAACTGCAACCCAAAACCCACTTATGCATCATTGGGTGCCGGGTAGGTGTGGCCCATTGGGTGGGCATGGCTGCGGTGGTAACAGCAGACTGGGTGGGACTAAAAAGTTCAATCAATCAGTTCCAACTTTGCAAGATCTTTTTTTCCCCCACGAGAAGTTGAAATTGACTGATTGATTGAACCTTTTTTTTTGTACATGACGGCAGAGGCCTAAAGTGAAAAGATTTTATAAAACCCAGCTGAGGGCCTAGGACTGGGGTGACAGCACGCGTGCCCACAGAGAGGGCTCTGAGTGCCACAGGTTCACCACCACTGACCTGGATGATTGAGAATCTCCACAGACAATATACTGAGCACTAAATAATCAGTCTTGCTATTTTTTTTGTCCACTTACTGATGCTAATTTTACGCATCGACTATTTGTTTTTTCTTTTTTTCCATTTGCTCGTTCATTCACTTTATCCCCCTTTATTCTTTTTGAAGTGATTAATATTTTAAAACCCTACTGTTAACCCCAACTATAGGTTAGAATGCTGTATGAATATACGGTACTAAACAGTGGGCCTTACACTATAGTCATACCTACATATAATGGGGGAACCTATTGCTAGTTTGACAAATGTTCAAAAATCAGAGAAAATAAGCGCTTGTAGAATGTAGGATGCTTAGCATAGTTACAGAATAAAGGGGGTGCTATAATCTAGGGAAAAAACCCTCAGAAAATTAAGTAGAACGAAACAATACTTAGTGAAGAACAGATATTAGGAGTTATACGGTAGACCAGTTGTGGCGAACCTATGGCACGGGTGCCAGAGGCGACACTTGGAGCCCTCTCTGTGGGCACACGTGCCGTTGCCCCAGCCACGCCTCCCCCGTGACCCCCTCCTTTTCAGCAGCCCCCCTGAAGGAGAGTCGCCCTGAGCATGGCCCACGCGGAGCAGCGCAGCCAAGGACATGGCAGCCAGGCAGCATAGACAAGACTCTGCCAGTTTTTGGGCACTCGGTCTCTAAAAGGTTCGCCATCATTGCGGTAGACTATTGTCATGCTTCCTATGTAATATTTTACAAGTAAAGCAGAGAATAGGAGTTAAATGCAATTCAAGATTGAGAGCTGATATCCAGATGCCATTTATGTACTTTTTTTCCCTAGAGAGCTCATTGTGCCATCTGTACTGACCGAATATGGGGACTAGGACGCCAGGGATATAAATGCATCAACTGTAAACTTTTAGTTCATAAAAAATGTCATAAACTTGTCAGCATAGAATGTGGCCGTCATGCTTTACCACCGGTAAGTAAAATTGATAGTTGTACTTTTCTCAAATGTGTGTGTGTGTTTTCATGTACAATATAATTACAAATAACAGTACACTTCAGTAAGAATCAAGGCTTGAAATCTGATTTTTTTTTTGCCTGCCTATAAAAACCCCATTTGCTGATTTCTCCGACTCTATTAAAGCATTTTTATGCACATTGAAATATTTGAATGAAGTCAATATAGGGTTATTTTATTTTAACTAAACCATTTCTAATGAAGGCACCATGCAGCTTGATTTCTTGCATGTTTTCAAGTTTGCTTGGAAAATAAGTGAAATTTATCCCAAAATAAACATAGAACCTCTTTCCAGAAATGGTAAGTGATTCAAAAATTATGATCTTACACTTTTCCTTTTATTTATATATATTTTGTAGGAGCCTATGGATCATTCCTCAGTGCATTCTGATAACATTGAACCAGGTAAGAGCATTGCTCACTCTTCTCATAACAAAATAAAGTCAAAAATCTGCACAAGTATTTCTGTGTTCACTAACATTTAATTATTTTATCTGAGAAACTATTTTAGTTTTGCTTTATTGCTGATATTTATGTATGTTTATATACAGGTACCTGAAAGGGAGTTTAAAATATAATTTGGAATATAACTCTAATAAAATAATAACTTTAGAAAAAATAGCAAGAGGTTCTTGCCAGCCATTCTTCTACGTTCTGATTTGGTTCAACATGCTTTACAGCTCCCTTTTAATTCTAAAAGGTGTCCTCACAGTCACAGAAAACCAAATAAAATTATTGATTTATTTATATAATACACTTATAAGGCTGCCCACTTGATATACATGATTCTGGGGGGCTAACAATTAAAACAAAATAAAAACAGAATAAAAACATAAATATCTTAGCACAGTATAAAATAACAGCCAAGATCTGTCACAATGTTTCTCCATCAATATAACCAAGAAGCATGTTCACCCACACTTCTTGGTCTCTAGGCTTGAGAGCAAAGCCAACCTTTTAATGTCTTGCTAAAGGCTAGCAGGTTGGAGTAAGGCTGATCTCAGAGGAGAGGGGTGTTGCAAAGGGCAGGCACCACAACTCTTCGTGAGATGACAGGATCCAGAACATGCCTCTCCTCCTGAATCTAAAAGATTGGGTAGTATTGGAGAAAAATGGTCTCATAAATAACCCAGCTTCAAGCCATGAAGGAATTAAAGGTACCCACCAATACCTTTTATTGCAACCAGAAATATACAGGTAGTCTTCAACTTCATACAAGAATTGTCCAAAATGATGATGCAACGGTTAGATTGCAGTATTGCAGACTAACTCTGCCCAAAGCCAGGAGTTCGATCGTGACTGGTCAAGGTAAACTCAGCCTTCCAGCCTTCTGAGGTTGGTAAAATGAGGATCCAGATTGCTGGGGGCAATATGGTGACATTTGTAAACTGGTCAGAGAGTGTTGTAAAGCACTATGGAGAATATGTAAGTCTAAGTGCTATTGCAATTACTTATGGAAGCCTTGGGAAAGTTGCACCCATAAAACACTTCCAGCCATTGCGAAAAATTGCACCATCACTCCTGCAGTCACATGATCGTGGTCTCAGTGCTTGGCAACCTGTTTGCCCTTATGACCAGTTGGCAAATGCCCCGTGATCATGGGATCTCCATTTGCCGTCTTCTCTGCTGGGCTACCCAGAAAGTAATGAGAAAACTGACATGGAATGTTGCAAGCTGTTGCCAATTGCCAAGAGGACTCCCTCTTATCTCTGGGAGCTGGCTGAAAGAGCTGCCTCCTGAGGGGAGCTGAACTCCTTTGGTGGAGTGCAGAAATAGAGCCGAAGTACTGACGATTTTGGCAACGTTCCTGCACCCAGCCAAAGGAGCTGAACTCCTTCGACAGGCAGCTCTTGCAGCCAGCCCCTAGCAATAAAAATGAGCAATGAATCCAAGCAGAGAGCGGATAGTCAGCGGGGCAAGGAAACAATTGTGGAATACCTCAAGTTGGGGGGGGGGGAGGCCCAGTATAGGCCTATATGAGTATCTCTTCACTCAGGAGGATGAAAATCCTTCCTGGATGTCTTCCCCTGCCTCTTTGGCACTTTGTGCTTTTACTTACAACTCCTCTTAATGGCCTGTGTGATTGTTTAACAACCACAGTTGATAGTGCCAGAATTGCAGTCTTAGAATAAAGCAGTTGTGGGCAGTCATGTGACATTTTGTTTAATGATCGCTTTGCTCAACAATAAGGATTATTGTCCCGACTATGGTCATAAATCAAGGACTACCAATACCTGCAGCTATTGCAGCTTGCAAGGTATAGGTGTTACAGGTGCTGAGTGACTAGTACGTATAAGTCCCTCCACCGTTACATTTTCCAGTAGTTGAATCTTCTGAATACTCTTTAAGGGCAGCCCTATGTAGAGCTAACTGCATTAATCCAGTCCAATTATCCAGTTTGACACAAACCTTTTAAAAACCTTTTAAATATTTTTTATATTTTTTAAAATATTTATATTTATCTGGAAATATGAGTTTTTTCTTTTCCTTTTAGTGATTCCATATCATCCTTCAAGTCACGAAAGCTTAGACCATGTTGGTGAAGAAAAGGAGGTATGCTCATTCTTTTCTACTAAAATTGTTGACGCCTTTCTAAGGCCAAAAGTGGAAATGCCTTTAATTGGCAGTACCCCTTCCTGAGGTTACTTTATCACAAACTGGTAGTGGAGCTGTTGGCTGTAAGAATGATCTAGCTTTGCATCCTCACCAATTAAAGGACTCTCTCTACTTTACAGGCAAAGAGTAGAGAAAGCGGCAAAGTATCTTCCAGTCTAGGTCTCCAAGATTTTGATCTACTTCGTGTTATAGGGAGAGGAAGTTACGCAAAAGTACTTTTAGTTCGATTAAAGAAGACGGAGCGCATTTATGCCATGAAAGTTGTGAAAAAAGAATTGGTTAACGATGATGAGGTGAGCAATACTTACACTGTTTTAATTTTTACATACTGCCTTATCTCTTTGGTGGTTTTTTTTTCTGCCTTACCTGCTGAAATTGTTCTATGACTGAGGTCCAATCTACTCCAGTGGAGTATCCTCTCTTTCTTGAATGGACTGTTTCGTAATGCCTTATGCCACTTCCGGGAGCTGGTATACTCCTTGGAGTAGGGGATTGTTTATCCAATGGCTGTTCGACCCACAACACTTATTTTGGATAAGCCTGCCAGTTGTTTAATAAAACTGCCAGTAGATTAGACAGTTAATAATTTCTTGAGATTTATGATCAGCTTTTGTTTCTTTTAGAGCTTCACTTCTGAACTCCTATTACGCATAACTACTTTTTCCATTAACAAAAATGCTGGAAATGTTGTAAACACAGCTGAATTTTTAGAGCACTTAAAGCCAGAAATCTTGGAACATTTTAAGTGTAGTTTCTTTGTATTTTTACCTATTCAGCCTAAATTTACCCAATCATGCATAAACTTATTTGCAAATCTCAAATCATTGTGGAGTTTCAAGAGATCTGATTGCATACAATGATGGAATGCAGTGGAATAAACACAGTGTAAGGACTGTGGGAAATGTAAGATTGTCATGAATTTGCACTGATTTGTAATGTTGGAAAGTTAGAAAGAGTCCTCAGTGGTACCCCAGGAATTCATGATTGTGGACGTAAAGTACCTGATTTACTACCTTGCTATTTTAAAAATAGATATAACTGATTGTTTGATAGTCAGCTTTAGCTAGCAGGTTAAATGGCATTTCCCAGAAAATATTTGAGAGACAAGTATTATGTGTATTTTTGTTAATAGGATATTGACTGGGTTCAAACAGAAAAGCATGTCTTTGAGCAAGCATCAAATCATCCTTTCCTTGTTGGTCTTCACTCGTGTTTCCAGACAGAAAGCAGGTAAATTATGCAGTAAGATTTTTTTGCATATATTTTTCTATTCTTTTTATAAGAGGTTATTTGTATTTTTTAAAAAAATAAAGTATTGCTTTCATCTTTTAAAAATAATTACATCATTACTTACTTGCAAAAGTGATTTTCAGAAGAAAGATAAACAAGGAAATTATTTACATAATTAAGAATATTATCACATAAAGCAACATTCATAGAATTTAAGCAACATACATAGGTTTTTTGAGATGGAGAGATGAGAATAAATGTTTCACAAAAAGATTTTTGATAGCCTTAAAGAGTAGGAGGAAATCTAAATTATGAAAAAAATATTATTTGACTATAGTCTTATACAAGTCTTATACAAGGATAATTTTATGAGAATTCTAAATAGGTTTGAGTTTGGTTTTACATAATAATGTTTGGAAATTTCAGCTATAAATGTATGTAATCTAGCTATATAAAATGGCTGAGTGTGGAAAAACAGATTAAGGAGAGATGATGTGAACAAAATAATGTAATAGTAAATAACCCTTTGAAAATATATGGAACGGATGCAACTCTTGATAGGGTGAGAAAACCTGGTAGAGTGAAAAACAATAAAAAAGTAGATTAGTTTGCAATGAATTAATCGTTAGTAATTTTCATATCTGCTATTCTATTTCTATACTGGTGATGAATGAATTCTCACTGAAATTCTCTAAGAAAGACTTAACAAAAGGAAATAATTAGTCCTGAGGTGTTTAGGAATCTTTGGTGTTCTCCCTACCTTCTAATGTTATCAAACAAAAGTAAGAGGGAAATTTATAAAGCACAGTCAAATGGAAGAAAAATCTTACGAATTGGTAAAGAATAAATGAATAGTGAATACTGAATAAATGAATAGTGAGGAAGTCATATTGTGAGAACTATGAACCCTTAAGATACATAGATGAAAAGGTGAATGATGATAACTGGATATGTGAGAGTTATCCATTACATAATCTCTCTTTGTGATTTAGGCTATTTTTTGTTATCGAATATGTGAATGGAGGGGATCTCATGTTTCACATGCAGCGACAAAGGAAATTGCCAGAAGAGCATGCCAGGTGTGTACTTCTTTGATGTGAATTTTGCAGATCAGCTAGGAGTTAGAGAGAAAACAAATGTATTTGCGTGCAGCATATTGTTTTTTCCCCTGGGTATCAGCATGTTTTCTTTTTCTGTCTGCTTTTTGTAGGAGTTGAACGGCTCTAATTCCAGCACTGCCTCTTCTGTTTATTCTTTCCAGCTTGGCTGAGAAAAGGAGAACAATCTCTTTCTCTCTCTCTCTCCCAGTTACATATTCATTTTTTCCCCAGATTAGTTTTCCTTGCCTTTCCAAGGATATGTTTTTGAATTTGTCAAGAGCCACAGATTGATTTCTCCAGGCCCAGTGGATTCAGTTCTGCCTCAAAGAGCTTCCAAAACTGTTAAAGCATTGATAGTAAAGTTAAACTATTTAACTTTTTTTGTCACTCAAAACCAAAAAAAGTAACAATTACGGTTAATGTGGAATTAACAATAATTACCACTGCTACTGCTCTGTGCAATTATTGGTGCTCAACTAAAACATGGTGGCGTCTGGCTGGTACTAGTAATTATACCCATCTTCTTCCAGCTTCCTCAGATAACGGCACATAAAAAGCAAAACCTTAAAAAAAAAATAGCAAGATGAGCTGTAGAAGTAAGCTATAGAAGAGGCTTAGAAGTGAGACTGTTAGTAAGGATTAAATCCAGCTAAGCACGAAGCTGATCTGACATAAACCAGGAAATTTATTGTGGTTTTAAACAATCTTGAGATAGAAAGCAAATATTTACCTTGCCCTGTTTCTGATTCAAAATATTCCATGGAGCTTCCCCATCCAATAGCTTGTTCAGGAGCGATGCGATGCCATGGTCTAAAAAAGCACAGTGAGAGAAAATAATAAGTGCTTTCATTTTTCTGGGAAAAAATGACTTGGTAGACGAGGCAGGGATCTATCCAGATTTTCCGAAGTGTATTTTTAAATACTGATTTCATTTTAGGTTTTACTCTGCAGAAATCAGTTTAGCTTTAAACTATCTTCATGAACGAGGAATAATTTATAGAGACTTGAAACTGGACAATGTATTGCTGGATTCTGAGGGACATATCAAGTTGACTGACTATGGCATGTGCAAGGTGAGAAGCAAAATCTTTACAGGTTGAAATCTGAACATTTCTTGGTAAATGCCTTTTGATCAGAAATTGCTAATTTTGAAACTTAAAAATCATTAAAATGCAGTAAAACCTTCATTTAATGGGGTAGATGACAAAATTTTCCTGAGGACTTGCCCCTTAAAGTTGTTACTGGTTGATGATAGTTGACATAATTTAGGCATTTTATATCACTTAAGCAGTGCTTTATTTATATTAATTTATGGCTTTTGTATAGATGAAGTAAAAATCTTGACACTGGACAACACATTTTTTCGAAGGTTTTGCTTCCTGAAAACTTGGTGATTATAGAAGACACCCTTCAAACTGAACACAAATATATTTCAGAATAACTATCAGTAGGAATCTTGAGAAATATGAAATTAATTTTTAATGACTATAACATATTTAATTGCATAGTAATTCTGACATGTTGCATGTTCAATAGGGCTAACATGTCTTGCTGCTGATTTTCGTTTGTACTTGGTGTCCAATGCAGCTGAGTGCAGTGTCCAATAATAGTCAGCTGATATTGATGGATTCCACTTTCCCTGATACTGTTTTTCCATTGTGGCAATGACTTTTCATCATGTTTGTCACTGACTGTACCTAGATTTTCAAGAAAGAAGTACAATTGTGACATATTGCACTTCATGGTCTTGTATGCTATAAGAAGTTTGTCAACTAGCTGAATGTAGTTTGGTGCTAGAGGCAAAAATATATTTATTAGGTCAACGTGTGGTTCACATGCCACATTTTTCTGTCTTGAAACCAAATTCTTTTTCAATGGCCATTTCTTTTTAGTATATTGCAATTTTATATCTCCACAGATATTCCAGTTGTACAGTAGATGTACTTCAAAAACAGCTCCATTTTTCTGTATGTTTTATGTGTGCGTAGTAGCCAACAGGTTCTGAAGAGCATTGCCATTGAGTAAAAACAAAAGATTTCTGTAAAATGGTATGTGATAGACTAAATTACAGATTATTTTCATGATTAGCAATTCAAAATCCGTAAGATTCACACCCAAAAGTGTTCAGGAAGCAAAATCTTTGTTGTCCAGTGTTATGTTAGTCACATCTACTATGTCAGATAGATACATTTGGTTTGAATTGACACTTCTTTGCCCCAAAGAATTGGTTCAAGCCATGATTTATTTTATTAGCAGACTACAGGTATCTTGATTAAACTATTGCATTCTCAGGTTATTCATAAGCAATATCAAATAAATACTCCTATGCTGAAAAAAATATTATTAAAGCTTATTCCAGTCTGATTATTCCAATTTAAAATGATGAAAGTGTCCATACTGGGCAAGGAGGAAATTAATTACAGATCATTAGGAAATTTGTTAGCATGACTTACATTTTTGTTTACAAAAAGCAGCCAGGGTGTCTATATCCTAAGTCTTGGCCTTGCTAGAAAGTGAGTCTGGTTTTTATATTCCTAAGATGAAATTGAAGCAGAAAATGTATTTGAACTGTATAAGACACTTTCCTTGTTTCTATTTTAAAAGGAAGGATTAAGACCTGGAGACACCACCAGCACTTTCTGTGGCACTCCTAATTATATTGCTCCTGAAATTTTACGTGGAGAAGATTATGGTAACTCTTACTATTTTGTAAAACGTGTAGTTACTATCCTAAACAAGCAAGGCCTCAACCAAGTCAGTGTTGTGCTTTCCATGATCAGTCAATGCCATTCACTTTAGAGACTATCTCTGAATTTTAATCTTGCCATCAAAGAATACAATATACTTTTCAGAGAAATATGTTTTGATCCTGCTTTTATTTATCAGTTACATTTATATCTCACTTTTATACTAGGAGCTCAAAGCAGCATACATGGCTCCTATTTTTTCTCTACAGGACTCTTGTAAGATGGTTTCAGCTGATTCTACTAAATACTGTGGAATCTTCTGTAGCTTGTGCTTACTAATTTAACTTTTAAAATCAATCAAGTATTATAAAAAAAATGTGATCTAATTTGATCTTGCTTTTTTTAGATTCCAAGATATTTATGTTATGACGTCATCCATAATCCAGATGGTCAGGGTTTTGTTAAGTTGTATTTATAAATAAATTTGCTTAAACAACAAGGCATCAAACCATGTGCTGCCTTCCGGGTTTATTGAACACGCTGAGCCAACATTCATTGTCTTTTTTGGAAAAAGTAATGAAATACTAGGATGAGCAGCTCCTTTGAATAGACTTTCTAATTATTACAAGGATAGTCAGTATAGGTCAGAGGTAGGCAACCTTGGCTCTTTTATGACTTGTGGACTTCAGCTCCCAGAATTCCTGAGCCAGCATAGGAATTTTGGGAGTTGAAGTCTACGAGTCATAAAAGAGCCAAGGTTGCCTACCCCTGGTATAGGTCCTCCCCTGTAAAAGAGCCACTCCACTTGCCACCAGTGGAATCAACTTTTCATGATAAAGATCTACGGAAGTGAATTGTGGCTCAATCAAAAGCAAAGTTTGCGGGCCTCAGAAAAGAAAGGAGTTGTCAATTCTAATAAACCGAAAGGTATACTAAACAGCTCAGGACATTGTCAGGAGGATAGTGTACGTATGACAAATATACAGCATTGTAATTTGGGATTGCTTGGCTGCCTCCAGATCTAGAAGGTTCCTGGTCATTTATGCAACAGTTCATTCTCAGTTGTATCACTATATTTTATAGGAGAGTCCTGTACGTCTGTGAGCAGAAACTTAAATAAACGTGGATCAGTTCACAAAGAAAGTGAAAGCTGGTTGTGTTCAATAGTCAGGACGCAGGACTGTTTTGTATAGCATTTATTTAACCAAAATCTCTTTATCTATTAATGGAACTTAAATGAAGCTCTGGTCAATTAAACCACATACAGGATTCTTCTGGATAATTCTAAGGAATTCACATGCTTTCTACCATCATTGTAAGCCTTTATGCTCTAAAACTTTATTACATTATGCAAAGAGAAGCATATTCGGTCTTTTACTGAATTCAACTAAACTCAATTTAGGAACAAAGAAATAACCAGTGCATGAATTAACACAGTGCATGCTAGGCTAGGTTAAAATAAAGTCAGTAGTCAGGTTCAGTTTTATTGGGGAAATCCAGCAATTGTTTTACTGTCACTTAATCATTGTCTAATCAGACATTAGATTAAGTCATAATGTAGCTTATTTGGAAAAGTTATGTGAGCCCAGAGCTGCATTTATTAATCTAAATGTAACATGTTCTGTAGCCCCAGTTTATGACTTTCATGAAGTAACATATAAGGCTAGTTGTCAATATAGATTTTTTTTTTGTTATATTATAATATTTCAGTCTACAGGCAAGAGAAAAACACCATTTAAAAATGTTTTGTATATGAAATGTTCGTCTAGCTTTGTTGATAAGAATGCTGGCTAAAATATCCGCTGCCCATGATTTTACATTTTATGTTTTATGGTTTTACATTTTATGATTTTACATTTTATGGGGAATATCTTCTGTTAAAACAGAATCAGCTTTTCTCAGAATTTGTGAGAGAATCAAAAAACTGGGGGATGAGTTTAGAAAACTTTAGAATTTCTTAGCATGTATGTTACTTCAACTTCCTTGTGATCAGGTCTAAGCTCTTAATTTAGCTATATTTATTGCATTATCATAATTTTTTAAAAGTAAATATTTTGATTGGATCACGCTTCTTAACGTGTTATACTGTCTTCCTCTAAATCTTAGGATTTAGTGTAGACTGGTGGGCTTTAGGTGTCCTGATGTTTGAAATGATGGCGGGAAGATCTCCGTTTGATATTGTTGGAAGTTCTGATAATCCTGATCAAAATACAGAAGATTACCTCTTCCAAGGTTAGTTAACTCTAAATGTCTAGTTGTCAATGAAGAAAAACCACTTACATGGTAAAACTGAAGAGTGTAGCAGATCTTGCCTCTTGATTTTCGTTTCCATTCACGTTTGCTGAAAATATATGTTTAATTACGTAATATACTTAATACACCATAGGCGATGTAAGTAAATTATTTGTTGCTAGGAAAAAACTGTATTCCATAGATAGCTACATAGAAATCAATTAATAATTAGCAAAAAGATATTGTGTGGCATTAAAAAATTGTTTGGTTTAGCACAGGGGTAGGCAACCTTGGCTCTTTTTATGACTCGTGGATTTCAACTCCCAGAATTCTTGAACCAGCATGGCTCAGCTTGGAAACTCTTCCTTTTTTTCCCTCAGCATGGCTGGCTCAGGAATTCTGGGAGTTGAAGTCCATGAGTCATAAAAGACCCAAGGTTACCTACCCCTGGTTTAGCAGAATAAATAGATAGGAAAGATTACACTACTGTCTCTTTGAAAGAAGGCAGTGGAAACCCCCTTTCATATTATTGCTGAAAAATCCCTACAAGTTGTGTCCATGACGTCACCAGAAATTATACTCAGTTTGAAGGGCACTTGGTCTGCAGTCCCCAGACATATGTTGAGATTGCTAATTTATGAATTTTCAGTGCCCCTAATTATTTCTTCTAGTTATTCTGGAGAAGCAAATCCGTATCCCACGGTCCCTTTCTGTGAAGGCAGCAAGTGTTCTAAAAAGCTTTTTAAACAAGGTGAGAGTTTATGCCATATATAGTTTGAAATATACATCTTGCAGTTACAATGTTGAGAAAGAAGTCTTTAGAATGATCAAAGCCATTTTGTTACGAGAGCAGCTTAAAAGTATTTGCCCAGAGTTTTCATTTTATTTTAGTCTGGGTTTACGTGCAGGCAAAACTCACTGGTGGAATCTGCTCCCAATTCAAGCATACGTAAGACTTTAGCTTTAGTTCTTCTTCTGGCTGCTTAGAGCCCAGCTGAGAATGATGCTAGACCTTGCGTGAGTGATTTGTGTTTAATGGTGTCAAGTAGAAAGCTTGTTTCTTCTGCATGCTGTTGCCAGAGGAAGAAATTTCTCTTTGATCTTAGTTTTTAATTATTTCTCTAGGCAAGGGATCAATTAGGGAGGCCTCCATAAACATTTTGATAGCATCACCTATTTCTCGGTGCAGGAGAAATACAGTATTTTAGAGAAGAGGTAGGCAGGTCAAGTGGGAATGGCTGGTGTATACAGGTAGACTTATGGGACGGAGGTTCAAGGTCTCTGGGTACTTGTACGTTTCCTAAATTGATACACTTCTACATAAATTAGTAATTAATTATTGGGTTAGCACTAAAGGTGAATAGTTTTAAAAGAAGACACTGAAGCTAAAAAAAAAATCAGACGTCTATCATTTATATTATTAATCATAAAAGCATAACGAAAAGCTATACAAGATCTCCCCCTTGCAGAAATTATAATTTTTCCAGACTGTTTTAAAAGGAACATTACTTAGCTAAAAATGCAAGTACAAAGATGACATGGGGTAACAGCTGTAAACTAAATGAATTTGCCTTTACATCAGACATGTCAAACTCGCGACGTCACGTGACGTTGCGCAACGTATTGGAGCTTTTTTGGCATTGCCGGCAATGGAGTGGGCACGGCTCCGGTATGATGAAACCGGCCCGCAGGCCAGCAGTTTGACACCCCTGCTTTACATGATAGGCTTATAATTGAGACATAATTTAATCTGCGATTAAATGATAGAGATGTTCCAGTTGTCAAGCTTTCGCATAAAAAGAGCAAAAAATAAAGTTGTCATTCAGGGCATTGTCTATGTGAAAGCACGTGATGCTACAGGTTTGCTAAAAGTTAAATGGATCTGGTCATAGTAGCTATGCAGGAGTCCTATGTATCCTCTTCAAAAATATTCGTATAGCTTTTATTATTCAAACATATGCTTATTTTTTTTATTCATAGGATCCAAAAGAACGTTTAGGATGCCATCCTCAAACAGGCTTTGCAGACATTCAAGGACATCCATTCTTCCGTAATGTTGATTGGGATCTGGTAAGTATCTGTGTAAATACTGCATTTAAAAGCTTCAGGTACAGTGGATCTTTATAGTATAGTTAAATTAGTCAGTTTCTAATACTGATAGGACAAAGTTATTAAACGCTTTGAGATTTCTCCATGTAATTGCTCTTTGTAGAACTCAGTAAAATTCATGCAAATCTTTTATGTAAAAATCTGAGGTAAAAACAAATTCAGGGGAGAGGAATTTGGTATGTAAGGCTGCTTAGATTTTTAAAAGAATTAAGAAATACTGTCTTTTTAAACACTGAATAAAGTAACTATGACAAAAGATTAAAAGTTTAGCTTTTCAAAATCATTTCTCAAATCTCTGCACTACATAATTCTTCTGCTTTCAGAAGCATGATCCATTCTACAAGCAAGGAAGGAAAATACCATGCTTTCTTTGCTTGTGGCTTTCTGGTTTACATTTGGAAAGGCTGGTAGATCTCCCGCTCTTAGAAGGCCTAATGTACAGTTGGTTGGGTAGCAGTACTTTTTAGAGTTTACATTAGAATAAAGAATAATTTTTCCTATTTATTTAAGAGTATAGAGAAGGACTAAAAAAGTCTTGGAAGCTGAAGGGTTTCTTGGGAATGTAAATCAATTTTTAAAATCCACAAATAAGTACTGCTGCCCAAAGAAACTGAAAAAGCTCCATATTGAAAGATAAGCATGAGTTCCTATTTTAGCTATTATATCACATTTTCATGTGTTTGAATCTTAATAATCAGATATTTTGCAATAAAATTATTTGCCAACCAAACCTGAAAATATTTTAATATACCAAGCATGTGAAAAATAAAATTATACATGATATATTTTATGTTTCTGAAGTATCAGGACAAGTTTAGATTTGTAAAGTTTTTTAAAATTATTTTCATTTCTTCGAAATGTCTTGTTTTTCTGAAAATATTGGAAAATATTCTTTCCTCTGGAATTTGCACTTCTCTAAATTAAGACCTAAGGATTCTGAGTGTATTGCTTATTGGCATAATTCAAAAGCACAATCAAATTCAAAATTCAGTCCAAATCAGAGGTTTTGTCATAACACACTACTGTAAGACTCTGAGTTAAATTTGTGAAGCAGTCAAGGAAATGATAAAATTAAAGATCAGATAAAACTTCAGTAATCTTGGAAATATTACCCATTATTTATAAAAAGCTATGTTTTAATGCTGAATGCTTTATTCCTAGATGGAACAAAAACAAGTTGTTCCTCCATTTAAACCAAATATTTCTGGAGAATTTGGTCTGGACAACTTTGATTCCCAGTTTACCAATGAACCTGTACAGCTCACACCTGATGACGAGTAAGTAAATGATTTCGGAAGTGAATTATGTCAGAAAAAAATACTCTCGTAAACCTAGCAGCTGTCATGAAACCATGTTCTGTGTAGTGTAAGAGAGCTATGTATAACCTTCATTTGGTTATACATAGTCGTAAAGTTTGAATGTTGGTTGAGGCAGATACCTTCACTGGCTTACGGGCACTATCTAACAAAATGAAATCCAATGGTGAAAAAAGCAAGGTTCTACATTTAGGCAAGAAAAACCAAATGTACAGGTATAGTATAGCCTGTATCTTGCTCAATAGTAGTAACTGTGAGAGGGACCTCGGAGTCCTAATGGACAATCATTTAAATATGAGCCAGCAGTGTGCTGCAGCTGCCAAAAAAGCCAACACAGTGCTGGTCTGCATTAACAGAGGGATAGAATCAAGATCACATGAAGTATTAATACCACTTTACAATGCCTTAGTAAGGCCACACTTGGAATACTGCATCCAGTTTTGGTCACCACGATGTAAAAAAGATGTTGAGACTCTAGAAAAGAGTACAGAGAAGAGCAACAAAGATGATTAGGGGACTGGAGGCTAAAACATATAAGGAACGGTTGCTGGAATTGGGTATGTCTAGTTTAATGAAGAGAAGGACGAGGGGGGACATGATAGCAGTCTTTCGATATCTCAGGGGCTGCCACAAAGAAGAGGGAGTCAAGCTATTTTCCAAAGCGCCTGAAGGCAGGACAAGAAGCAACGGGTGGAAACTAATCAAGGAGAGAAGCAACCTAGAACTAAGGAGAAACTTCCTGACAGTTAGAACAATTAACCAGTGGAGCAACCTGCCTCCAGAAGAAGTGAATGCTCCAACACTGGAAGTTTTAAGAAGAGACTGGACAGCCATTTGTCCGAAATGGTATAGGGTTTCCTGCCTGAGCAGGTGGTTGGACTAGATAACCTCCAAGGTCCCTTCCAACTTTACTATTACTATTACTACTGCTGCTACTACTACTACTACTACTATTATTATTACTACTACTACTACTACTATTATTATTATTATATCTTGAATGATACAGAAACATAGAAAATTCACAGCAGAAAAAGACCTAGTGGTTCATCAAGTCTGCCTTTTGAATTTATTTGGTTTGTTTGTTTATTATTTTCAATAATTATTTTTTATTATTTTTTTTTTATTTTTAATTTTTTGTCGGAGATGGACATGTGTTT
>NW_015387116.1:230015-240154 GCF_001527695.2 Protobothrops mucrosquamatus
TTTCAGTGATATTGTAAAGAAGATTGATCAGTCCGAGTTTGAAGGATTTGAATATATCAATCCCCTTCTGATGTCAGCCGAAGAATGTGTCTGATCTCCTACGTGTAACCTGTGCCATCTTTTTTATACATGTTTTTCCTGCACGGGTGAAAAATGTTTCTGTTGGGAAGCAATGGATCCAATGCATTTGTCATCTGGTATGAACTTTATCATAACATATCATTAACTTGCTGTAAGCGGAATACTTTTTCATTGATATAAAAGGAAACAAAAGAATAGTAACAGTTATACCAAAATTGGAGTCTAAGACAAGGTAATTGTTCTGGCCAAAAGTTGTCTAATATGAAATAAAAGATTTTGCCAGATGTTTCTGCTTCACATGTAATGCTAGTTTGTGTTTTATAGATTTGCTGTTGCATAAGTGATGTTTAGCAAATTGTACATAAAGTGTGGTTTTTCTGACAACTAGATTTAGAGGTATTTCATAAGACTGCATCTTTTTTTTCTCCCTCCATCTTTACTTACTACGTTGTCCAAATTAAGCTACCAAATTAATTTTGAAAACTCTAATTAAAAATAAATGGCAAAGTAAGAAATATCCCCATACTGAGTGTACTAAATGTTATGTCCAAACAAGATGTGGGCTTACAGATAGTATTAAAAGCTGCTTTCATTCTGTAAACATTCTGAATTTACTGTGAATTGACTTTGTTATTGAGACCCATTGAATTTGGTGGGATGTGCTTCTGATTAAAACCTTCCTAGTATTACTCTCTTGTTGCATTTGGGACTTTGAAACATCTTCTGTATAGTGATTATCTGTATCCCTTAAGAATTATGAATGAAGCCTTCATTCTGCAGACTAAAAGTGGTACAGCATTTCCTGTAACAGTGCTAGAACCATGGATAATAGACGCAATGACATTAATGGTCCTGTTGTAAAAGAGAATTTTCTTATTAAGCACATGTACTTCATTGCTTTTAATTTTTAGTGAAATCTTTTGATAACTTATGCTATATAAATGAGTGCCTTCCTCAGCTTTTTGATAGTATAAAGCTAATTTAAGCAAAAAAAAAAATCAGTTGGGTCTTTTTGAGGAGAAATAGGTAGATAATGTTCCAAAAGTAAGTCTCAGTGGCTATTTTATAATCTTAATGGGGACCACTAGAGAATAGAAGGACTAGGAGAGACATGATAGCAGTATTCCAGTATTTGAGGGGCTGCCACAAAGAAGAGAGGGTCAATTTATTTTTCAAAGCACCAGAAGACAAGAGAAGAAATAATGGGTGGAAACTGATCAAGGAGAGAAGCAACCTGGAATTAAGGAGAAACTTCCTAACAGTGAGGACAATTAACCAATGGAATAGCTTGCCTTCAGAAGTTGTAGGTGCTTCATCACTGGAGGTTTTTAAGAAAAGACTGGACAGCCATCTGTCTGAAATGGTATAGGGCAGTGGTGGTGAACCTATGGCGCGCCATGCCCCGGAGATGGCAACCGTCTCTCTTCAACCAGCTGCCCGCTAACTGGCCGAGGTCCCACATGGCCGGATGCATCCCAGCACCCATGCGCTCTCTGTGTGCGGGGGCCAATGGTGTCAGGCAGCAGCCGCCCCGGCCCCTGGCTCACCTTTCCCTGTGACAATGGCACCCCTGCCTTGCCTTGCCTCGCCTCACCCGCAGGATGAGCCTCCTGCCCACCGCCCCACCTGCCAGAGACCCCCTGGATTTCCCCCAACCCTGCCTGGCCCCCACAGACGTCCCTCCCCATGAGCAACATCGAGGTGATCACGCCCACCTTGGCCACATCCACCCAATCTGCCATGACCACCACAGCCACGTCCACCCAGTAGGCCACGCCCACCTGGCACCCGGTGATAAATAAGTGGGTTTTGGGTTGTAGTTTGGGCACTTGGTCTCTAAAAGGTTCGCCATCACTGGTATAGGGTCTCCTGCTTGAGCAGGGGGTTGGACTAGAAGACCTCCAAGAAGGCTCCTTCCAACTCTATTCTGATTGATATATCATGTTTAGCGTTCTATAATACGAATCAGGAGAAGCAATGAGAGAGAAAGGGGGCACCCAGATAGTCACATCAGCCAAATCAGTCTGGCGGTCAATGGGGTGACAGATGTCCCAGTTAAATCCTCACAAGTCTTTTTGCTGCATTGAGGGAAATTTGTTTATTTGAATAGTATGAATTATTTTGTATTATTCAAATAAAAACACAAACTCATTCTTGTACTTTCATTATAATGCTAACAAGCTGTATCATACTCAGGGTACATCTAAACACCTTTTTAGTCCTGGCAAGTTTTAGATCTGGTAAGTTATCTTTGGCAATCTTTTGAGAGCGGCAGCAATTATTTCCTTGGCATAAATTTAAATGCTTGACTCCTTCCCACTTCCTTTTCAGATTTCTTCATTACAGCAAATAAAATTAGGCTACTTATAGTGGCCTCGGTACAAAATGGTTTTCTACCAGAAGTACTTTGTCTGACTTGCACAATTCTAGAATAAAATTTTTAACATTCAAGAATTCCAAGCACAAAATTGATGCACTTACGGACAGAGTTGCTTCCATTCTCATCCTGTAAATGTGTCTGTCTGTCTGTGTACATGTGTAGTGTATGTTTCATTTTGTGATGTCAACTTTTAAGATTTGAATATTAAAATAAATGTATTTTTGAGGGTTTTTGTTTTCATATTTGTTTCAGGTAAATGCCATGATATTAAAGTGTTAATTTTTAAACCTTTTTATTAAAATGTAGAAGCTATTTTAAAATAATTGAACTAGGAGTTCAGATATGAACAGCTAGTACAGCATGATGGGATGTAACGGTTTTGTATAAAAACTGTGTTGGTGGATGTTTTCCCTGAACTAGTTCTGTTCTGTTGTGAGTTTCCTTCTTTTGTTGCCTTTGATATTTGTGTAACCATCTCCTGAAATTTCTACATACTTTTTAAACTGTCATTTTTAAGTTTCAAAATAAAAAAAGCAGGGCTTTTGTTTATATACGATGTTGCAATTTGTCCTTCTCTTTTTCTCAAACACCCTTTGAATGACTGACTATGTTTGCTACTTTTCATGTAAGAGTAGCATAAACATTGTCTTTTGCTTACCATTAATTCTGCTTTCTCTGGCAAGAGGCAGACATTAGTGATGTGTATTGCCCTGGAATGCAGACAGGATAATCATCCACTTCAGAATGATCCCATCCATGTCTGTCTATCTCTTATGCAGTAACCAAAAACCCAGCATGGGAGGAGTAAAGAAGCATCTGATGGTGTCCACTGGCATTTATATTTTTGGTTTTTTCTGATTCATCAATAGCGCAGCAACCTTATTCAGGGAGCTACTCAAACTGCAAAAGAGAGTCCTCATTTGTTGACAACAGTCCATTGCATTGTAGGATATGATGCAGTGAGAATCTCAGTGGGTCAACCTAATAGTAAATGCCCCACCTAACTAAGATAAACAGAGAACTCATGCTTACTCACAGGTACACTCCTTCATTTGGCAGAGGAGTAAACAATGATAAGTTGGGTGGTTATCACACCAGTGCAGGATATAAATTCCATTGCTATATTCTCTGGTTGGTTGAAGCTGCAAATCCCATATTCCCTTCATTAATTAACAACAGCTTTATGTGAAGGTTAACTTTGTTCCAAAGTACTGTTTTTGCACTTGGGTTTTATGTTTTGGGGACAGGGGGAGGACGTAGAAAGTGCCAATAGCAAATCTGCTCCTTGTTCCCTTAGAGGTACTATGAAGCTTGCCAACACCACACAGAGCTTTCATACTGACAACTAATGTGTTAAAGTATGCTTCATTAAGAGAAAGCGCATGCTACATCACTCGTGGTGTGTGAGAAATTTATTTTGTACAGAAGTGAGAACTATGCACCAAGGAAAAGAGAAGAATACAGAACAGTGAAGTATGTAATAAAATGCCTATGCATTAGCCACTAAAAACTGAATACAACATTGTATTTAAATAGACTGCAGGGTGGGGAACACGGGGTGTGCACAACTGAGCTCTGAAAGGGAATTACAGTAACAGTGGAGAAATTTTATGGTACAACGAATGGCTTGAAAAGAGGTGGACTTTTAAGAAAACTGCGAAAACAGAATTTAGGCTTGGTTGTAAGTCTAAGGAAAGCAGTCAAGCATTCATAACTGTATTCATTATCTCCACTAACACTTTTCAGGTATTACTGGGAGGAGAGAGAGTTTACAAAATGCAGCAAGTAACATCCTACGTTATTTCATGGCACTGGTGATGCTTCTGTGATAAACCATTGCCTGTGACTAAAGACGGAACTGTCTATCATTTAACTCATCTTTCAAAGTTTGTTTGTGAGAGGGCTCTCCTTTGAGGTCATTCCTTCTGACCTCTACAATACATGCCTACTCTACATCTGGTAAGGTATGAATAGTAGCGAGATGAAAATTGCTTTGTACGGTTGCTGTAATGATCCTTATTTGTAAACACATGATGCTATTTCTTGGTAACCATACTGTTAATAATAGGTAAAATTTAGAATAACTTCCCTTTCTTAATAATAAACCCTGGTTTTCGTTAAAATTTTGCCAGGAAACAGAGAAGGAAGATGTGATAACAAATGGATACCAAGAATTTCACTTGGCAAGAAAACTGATTTCTACATTCATAGGTCTTTTTTGTTCGTAGGTTTTTCAAGCACAATGTTCAGAAATTCCTTTAAAGACACATTCAGTAAAAATGTTCATCTGTGGGATTATAGTAGTTACCCGTGTTTCCCTGAAAATAAGACCCGGTCTTATATATATAAGAAAACAGCGGGACACACCTCGCAGTGGCGGTGGCAATGGTGCAACATGCCTCACAGCGGCAGGATGCACCTTGTGGCAGCACGATGCACCCCAAGGCAGCAGCAACAGCAGCACGACACGCCTTGGAACAGTGGTACGATGCACCTCACAGCAGCAATGGTGGGATGCACATCTCAGCAACGGCAACAGTGGCGCGATGTGCCTTGCAGCGGCTGCACAACCCCTACAGCATAAGCCGGTGTGGGGCAGCTCCTCCCTCTCCCACCTCACCTCATGTCTTAGCAAATGAGTAGGGCTTATTTTTGGGGTAGGGCTTATATAAGGCCCACCCTCCAAAAAATCCAGCTAGGGCTTATTTTTGAGGTATATTTTATTTTTGGGGAAACGGTATCTATTAGGTGTGGATTAATAATATATTTGAGTGCTAGTACCTCACTCATCTGCTAGGAACTGATGAAAAATTGGTTATAAATATTGAATGAATAAATAAAATAAAATCATTATTGAGAAGTTACAAACTATTTAAAATCAAACCATTTTTCATAGATTATGAATTTTTAAGAGACATTTTTCTTTCTGCCCTTATGTTTTAATTATGTACTCGGTTAATGTAGGAAATCACATCCTTTTTTTTGTATGACAGATGTTTACAATGGGCACAAAAAATTAATTCATAAAACAGTGTGATAAAATTCTGAATCCATTTTAGCAGTTTGAAAAACAGGCTTGGTGTGTGTGTGTGTGTGTTAACCAGTTTGACAGGAAGGTTATTTTTAATTTTTTTTGTACAACCCTAGTCAACACCTTTCTTTTCAACGTGAAGCAATTTGGGAGAGCAATTTTCACTTGTGTATTAAAAATGCAGATCAGTTGTCTCACTTTTTCCTTCATGTGTGGGTGAGAGAGACATCACCTATCAAAAACCACATTAAAAAATGTGAAAGGTGAGCTATAAAGAGACCTTAAAATTGCCCTATGGAATTTTCACACTGCCACATAGAAAGCTCCTTAAAAGAACTTGTTACATTTATTTTATTTTATCTTGCATGAGAACTCAGAGCTTTACAACTTTGCTAGCAATTTTCTGGACGTAATGAAAGTTGTGGATTTGGTGTTCTGATTATATAAATTACATTGCTTCCATCATCCTTTCTCCTTTGCTCATTCCCAGTCTAAATGTCTTAATTTAAGCTCACCACCCAAGGCTCTTGAGAGAAGAAGCTTGGGGGGTTTTTTGGTTTGTTTTTTTTTAAATTAGAACCTAATAAAGTTGGTCCTCGAAAGCCCAAAATTTCCATTGCTAAGTGAAACAGTTAAGTGAGTTTTGCCCCATTTTATGACCTTTCTTGATGCATTTGTTAAGTGAATCACTGCAGTTGTTAAGTTAGTAACAGGGTCATTAAGTGAATCTGGTTTCCCCATTGATTTTGCTTGTCAGGTCGCAAAAGGTGATCATATGATCCTGGGACACTGCATCCATCATAAATATAAGCCAGTTCCCAAGCATCTGAATTTTGATCATGTGACCATGGGGGATAGAAGACTTAAAAGATTTTAAATATTACACGGGAAGATGCTGAAATTCTCACCCAAAACCGAAAACGCTGGAGATCCCTTGGTGCCCAATATGCTACATAGCATAGGAGGACCTAATGTTAATGCTAATGACCATGGAGATGCTGCAATGGTCATAAGTGTGAAAAACAGTCATAACTCACTTTTTTCAGTGCTGTTGCAACCACAAGCAGTCACTAAACGAATGGTTGTATTCAAGGACTACCTGTAGAAACACATTTGGTACTGGATGAAGTTTAAGAGATTATTATTAAGCTACTTCTTGCAAGATACTTTGCAAGAAATCCTCTGTATTTTTCATTGCCATCCCATTCTTATTGGAATTCATTTTCTATTGTTTCTTACGCACTTCTCTGTTCTCTTACCAAGTGATCTGAATTTCATCTTAGATGAATCCAGTTGACAACTGCACATCTAACTTAACATTAAGATTCGTATAATATGAATATAATATAATATGAATATAATATAATATGAATCTACTAGCCATAATATTCCACCATGTTGTCCATCTGCTTTGAGTAAGTGTAGTGTGAGATGTGAACCTAGCCATTGTGATTTGAAAGCAATGCTTTATGGCTGAGCAGATAGTCCAGGGGTGTCAAACTCGCAACGTCATGTGACGTGTCCCGATGTATCCTGACTTTTTTTCCATTGCCAGCAATGGGATGGGCGCGGTTTTGCCATGACTCATCCGGCCTGTGGGCCGGCAGTTTGACACCCCTGAGATAGTCTGTGTGGGAAATTCAACTTTGCAAGCAATGGCTGTTTGCACTGATCAATTTACTATCACCAGGGCCAATTGAAACAGGTAATTAGCAGAGCATTACATTTCCTTTTTTTGAATGACTTAGTTTGCATATTACTATTTAACATATCCCTTATTAGTACAACTGGAATTTTTAGAGCTTTCATCACTTTCTTCCTCTTTCCATTCAGCTTGCTTTTTTTGCCTGACTGTTCTGCCTTGTGAAGCTTCTTTGCTTGCTTTCTGTTGGTAAAGAATGAGGCCATACTACAGAAGTATATATTTAACCTACAGGATTTTCTTAATTTTTATCTATTTATAAATATATAATATACTATAGTAATTATAAATTAAATTACTGTTATATCATTACATTATTAATGTATATATATATATATGTGTGTGTGTGTGTAATATTAAACAGACATTATAAATATAAACAAAAGTATAAATATTACATAAATATATACTATATATTTTCTTATAAAAGTTATATACCAAGTGTCAATGTTTCTCTGGGCTATCTGCTATCCAAAAGCTCATTATGCTTTACTCAGCAAATCACTTCTGTACAGATTGTGACTGATCATAATTGTTTCTATTTTAGAATGATCTTAATGTGTCTTTAACAACTTACTTGTTTGCACCAGTAGAGTTAACACAGCACATTAATTTCTTTTTCAGTGAGCCTTGTAAACTCAAGACAATACTGAATTCATTGAAATTGTATTTCTTCCAATTCAAATGTGTTGCCTCTCTCTTTCCTTTGTTTTCATCCTTATCAGAATTTAGAGGACTGGATTCTTAATTCAAACTTTTATTTTTGCTTAGGATACACACTGCATCTTGTTTTAATCATTCTGCCTTATTAATTGAGACTTTGAGTGTAGGCATGAAGCTAGCTGGGTAAGTCACTGTCAGTTTAAAAAGAAGTCCGGGCAAACCACTTCTAAAAATAGTTTCCCAAGGAAACTGACTAGTCTAGGTAGTCACTAAGAGTCAAAACTGACTTGAAGGCACACACACAGATTGTGCATTCCTTGAAATTCCTGAGTTACGCGGACCCATACGTTTGTGATTGGAGGTTACACAGATTTTGAGAAATATACAGGAAGTATCCTTAAAGGAGAGAAAACTGGCTAACAATGACCCTTTCTCCATATTAAAAAGTTTTGCCAAATAAACTTTGTCTGATTATAACAGCTTTGATGGAAAGCGATATTATAATGTGAAAAAGAAAACTTGTTACTAGTAAGTTCCGACTTTGTCAGAATATATATGAAGAAGTTAAACATGATTTGTCGATCTCAGCTACTTTTAAGATGTGTGGGCTTCAGTTTCCAGAAACCCTGGTTCAGAAACTCTGGGTTCAAGGGTGATTGCAAACTACACCAAAGAGAATAATGGGGCTTTTGACCAGACAACCTAAAAACAAACACATCAAGACAGTTTATCACGAGATAATGTAAATTCCTCATCCAATGACATCCGAGTCACAACGCAATCCAGAGGGAAGTCTGATACCTTTAGGTAATGGAAGTGGGAGGGGAAGTCGTCATTTGGATTTTCTGCTTTAAGCAATTAATTGCAGGAACGTTTCATTTTCTAAATGGCGGTAGGGAGCCTGGTTTAGCTTTTCCCAATCAGGTGAACTCCAGACGTGCCAGAACTGCAACTTCCAGAATTCCTAGCCAGTAATTAGCATTTTAGACTCCCATTGCTGGAATCACCAAACCCACTAAGCCAAGATGCCGAGATTTGTAGGTTCGTAAATCCTGGGATCTAAAGTCCCGGAAAATCTGGAGGGGGCTAGTTTCTCTGGTGCACAAATACCACGTAAGATCAGTCTGCCCCCCCCACCGCAAAAGGCACCCTTTTTATCGTGAAACGAAACTCATTTTGCACCCCCACACCCTGCATGGAGTACCGTGCAAAAACTCTGCGGCACTCTCGCCCCGGGGCTTGCTCTTCTGAAACGACCCCANAAGTCCCGGAAAATCTGGAGGGGGCTAGTTTCTCTGGTGCACAAATACCACGTAAGATCAGTCTGCCCCCCCCACCGCAAAAGGCACCCTTTTTATCGTGAAACGAAACTCATTTTGCACCCCCACACCCTGCATGGAGTACCGTGCAAAAACTCTGCGGCACTCTCGCCCCGGGGCTTGCTCTTCTGAAACGACCCCACGAAGGCAGTAGAGGCTGCGCACTCGTAAACACGACATGTGGCTCGGGGAGGAAGAGATTGTGGGGAGGACGAGATGGGAGCCAAGAGGAGTTGAGGCGGCGGAAAGGTGGTTTTCCAGCCACCTTAGATCTGGAAGACTTACGGCTGGCATACCTTTGCAGTAATACGGAAGTGTCTGCCATATAATACTTTTTTTTTTCCATCTCCCTGGCAGCCTACAGCCTGGGATTTCCTGGTGGTCTCCTCTCCCAGCACTGGCGCCAGCAGACCCGGCTCAGGTTTTCGAGGTCACCCAAGGTCGGCTCGGGATCGGGCCAGGTTGGGGCGGGAGAGGCGCCGGGAAATCACGTGGCCCCAGGCACTGCACCTTAACGGGGTTGGGGATCTAATGACCTCCCCCCGCCCCCCCCCCGGTCGCGGTCTGGCCCGGCCCACGCGTGGAAGGAGCCGAGCGGCGTTGAAACGGCGCAGCAGACGGGGTTCCCTCGCTCGCCCCCAAGGCGCGAGGGGGGGAGGAAGCAGGATGACGTCTCTTCGCAGACACACACGCGCCGCAGCGCCGGCGCCGCCTGGCCCAGACAGGGGCGGGGCTTGGCAGGACGCGCGAGCCGGGCGGATTCCTGCCCGTGCGCCGCCGCCGCCGCCGCCGTCACGGCGGCTTTTCCACCCTCTTCCTCCTCCTCCTCTGTCTCCGCAGTGAGGTCACGGGTGGGCGGTACGTCGGCGGCGGCAGCAGCCGCTTCCCCTTCCACTGTTGGGAAGAGCCCGGGCGCCCGCTGGGATGTGCGGTAAGGAGAGGACGTTTCCCTGGGGGGGGGGG
>NW_015387116.1:241443-254423 GCF_001527695.2 Protobothrops mucrosquamatus
ATTATTAGAATGCCTAGCTTGAGAAAGATTTGGTATGAAATTGAGGCTCCCGCAACATGGGAACTTGTGTGGCAATTAATAAAAGGAGCTTTTTTTATTATTATTCTGAGCGCTTCACTGCTTTTATGGGAAAATAATGCAGGGTTTTTTCATCGAGTGAGGAGGAGAATATGGCTAGCAAGTAGGAATGATGATTCCGTTTAGAAGCGAAATATATTATTATAGCATGCATTTGAAATTTAGACAAAGTATGTTGAATGTACATACACAGTCATAGGAGATGATTTACATTTTTTTACATTAGTTCATGAGAGAGAGTGATCCTCTAGAGCTGAGGAGATAGGTTTTGAGAAATATGCTGAATAATAGAAAACTGGAAGAATATTGGCTGTTCATGTTTTGTAATACAATCTCCATTGTTTAAACCTCATTATGTTTGAGTTGCTTTATGTAAAACAATAGTGACAGGGTTTTTTGGGTTTTTTTTGCACAACAACTGGTATACAACAGAAGTTTCCATAATAGGAGGCTCATCTAACTTTAGTTTTACATTGATTGGAAAAGGCCAAAGTTGCTCTAAATATAGAATAGTATTTGTAGTATTTGACTGTAGTTTTAGTATTTTTAAAATATACTTACGATTTTAGTGTTTTGAATTTTTTTATTCTAATGTTTTCTGGTAGAATGTGCAGTATAGAAATAAATTTTAAGCATGAGTATGGTTGGAGTGTTGCCACCATCATTAATCTTAAAAGACTGAGGTCTCTTCTCCAAATCCCTAGAAAACATTACTTAGGAAGAATTTGTGTGTAGACAACAAAGATTTTAATTTATTTTCTAATTGTATGTGTAAGTGTAAAAGGCAATATATGTAGCTCAGGATTAAACTGGAGTCTCTGGTGCTCTCTGAACTCAGAATTAATTCCAAATGAAAATGGGGAAACAGGAATGGGCTTCTAGCCAGAGAAAGTCTACAGCCTTGAAGCAAAATTAAAGATTTAGAGAGGAAAGAAGATATTTTTTAAAAGAAAATTGAGGAAATGTGGCACCATGTATGTGTTTATGATGAGTTCTGAAATCAAGTACTAGTAATTGAGGGCTTTATGAAAGTGTAAAATATCTTGTTGGGGAAGGAGAAAATTTAGCAGAAGCTCTCCTTGTGTTCTCCTTTCTTTCAAAATAAGTGTAGGCATCATTATTCTGTTGTTATCATTATGTTAGTATTTGTATGTAGAGGTAGAGAGATAAGTTTCCCTCTAAAAACAGAGGGAAAGAAGGTCAGGATATAAGGTAATCAAGTTGCCTAAATTGTATTTTAGATGACACACAAGAACTGGAAATCACTGGAATTTATGGATGCAACTGTCCTTTTTGAGCATGCACAGATAAATAAATGTAATAGGAATTATGAGGGGTAGAACGGAGAAATCCCCTACCCCCACCTCCAGAGGAGAAAATAACAGCTTGGGGAGAGGATTATCATGTACGGTGGGGGGGGGGAAGCTAAAACACATTTTGCTCTTTGCTGCTACTCTATTTTTATGGCTGATTTGTGCTTTACAAATATTTTGGAAGATTGATCATGTATCTTTCTTGCAAGAGAAATTGCTTGTATTCTAAGAGGATAAAGGTTTTGTATTAGTCTGTTAATTAAATAGTTTCAAAGACATATCTAGAATCTTTATATTTTATTCCAGAATATTAAAGTATAAATTATATTCGTTCCTGAACAGTTGCTATGTAAGTATTTCATGTGCTTTAATAGTAATATCTCCATTTAGGATATATTGTATTTTTGATTTTAACCTATTCCTAGCTATAAATTTCTTGTTTTTCTTCCCTTTTCTTCCCTTTGTTAAGATTCTCCTAATGGATGAATATTTGTGAAATACTAGAAATTAATTATGCTGATGTCTTAAACTTACTTGTCTTGATTAAGTATTGTGGTTGGAACATTGGAATTCACAATGGCCTTTATGGCCCGGTGGGCCAGTTGCATCATACAGAGGCTGTGCTAACCCCAGCTGCAGCAATGCAAAAAAAATATCACGATATGTTGCGACACGTCACGTGACGTGGTGTGTTTGACACCCGTGTTTTAAAAGAACAATTGTCATTCTTGTTAGACAGTTTTTCTGCCCAATAAACTCAAAAGCGTTGCTTCTGATACTGGGAATATTAGAATTCTTTTGCATAAAGCTATATCCAACTAATCTCTCAGTCTAGTTTGAAATTGGCATGCTTTGGATGTGAGAATAGGTGCATTTGTGTGATTCAGGTTCAAATGGAAAGAAATATGATCCTTTATTTCTATAAAAATAGAAAATTTCAAAAGTAGATTTTGTATTAAATCACAGTTTTATGTTGGATTATATCATTGGATCATTTTAAAACAAAATGATCTAAAGCCAACTATTTTGGTATGATATTTAGTTATACATTTTACACTGTCATTTTGAAAGAATACCGTTTGAAATGTCAGAAATTTTATGTAATTCTTTATATTTACCTCAGAATAAAAAGCCATATTAGTTTTGCAACTAAATTAACTGGAAACTGAGATATGAAATAGTTACCTTTATTCAAATTTCAAATTTACTTATTTCAAATTTAGCTATGGAAGCTCCAAAGAAAAATTTCATCTTGGGACATCAATCAAAAGGGACTGTTGCACAGGAAGATGGTAGCCCTCCATCAAAAAAAGTCATGACAGAAATCCATGTAAAAGATAAAATACACACAATGGTAATAAATAAGTTGCCAGTAATTAAGAAGGAACATTTGGATGAATGTGAAGAAAGTCTTATGGATGACAGAGAAGAAGATGTCAAACCAAATATTGCTGCAGCATCAGAGCCTTTGAACTTAAATCCTGGTTTGAAACATACATTGGCACAATTCCATTTAAGCAGTCAGAGTTCACTTGGTGGACCAGCAGCATTTTCTGCTCGCCATTCACAAGAAAACATGTCATCTGTTTTTGTACCTCTTCCATCACCTCAGATTCTTCCTGGCCCATTGCTTGTCCCATCAGATAGTTCTACAGAGTTGACTCAGACTTTACTGGAAGGGGAGTCTATATCTTGTTTTAAAGTTGGAGGAGAAAAGAGGCTTTGTTTGCCTCAAGTTTTGAATTCTGTCCTCAGAGACTTTTCTCTACAGCAAATTAACACAGTGTGCGATGAACTTTACATCTATTGTTCTAGATGCAGTTCTGATCAGCTTCACATCTTAAAAGTTTTGGGGATTCTGCCCTTTAACGCTCCTTCTTGTGGACTTATCACTTTGACCGATGCTCAAAGATTATGCAATGCATTGTTGCGCCCTCGTACTTTTCCTCAAAATGGCAGCCTGCTTCATACTAAAAGTTCACTGCCCCAACTAAAGGAGACTGGAAGTGCCTTTGAAGTAGAACATGAATGCTTGGGCAAGTGTCAGGGTTTGTTTGCTCCACAGTTTTATCTTCAGCCAGATTCCCCATGTATCCAGTGTTCAGAATGCTATGGGATGTTTTCACCCCAAACTTTTGTGATGCATTCCCATCGATCTCCAGACAAGAGGACTTGTCACTGGGGCTTTGAGTCAGCAAAGTGGCACTGTTACCTTCACATTAACCAAAAATATTTAGGAACATCTGAAGAAAGAAATGTGAAGCAACTCTTAGAACAAATGAAAGAAAAATTTAGCACAAAGAATAAAAAAATACCCCAGTCTAAGGTAAGTCTGTTTATAAAATATAATATTTGAATAGATTGGTTATAAAGATTGCTTTTACATGCATTAAGTGTATACTTTATAGAGTTGTTTCTTTATATTTTTCAAAAAATGTGAGCACAAAATATGATAGCCAACACTGGGAAAGTAATATGCTCAAAATACTGTACTTGAATAGTTATTTCTGATGTATGTCTATGACAAGACATAGAATTTTGTTGTAAAAATGTCTTAAGTGATTTTGCTTCATGTATAAAACCCGAATGCCTAAAATAATCACAAATTGTGCATTGACAAAAGTAAAGGTGGAGCTCAGTTTGGATGTGCAGCAGTATGTGAAAAAAGGACACTCAGGAGTGTTACTCTAAAAAAAAAAATACTCAGAAGATTTTCAAATACTGTACTTACTTAGAGCCATGGCTAAATGGTATCCGACATGGAAGAATACCATTGATTAGATAGGTTCCATCAAGTCTGGTTTGACTTCTGATAATTGCATAGTTTGATAATAACCATTTTGATCTGTCTGCAGTAGTATGACATAGCTGTTTTATGGCCAATCCTGTAATCTTCTTGATTCTGTCTATCTACTTTTTTAGTTCTTTTGTACTCCATCATCCATCTGCAGGATTAGAGTGAGTTTTTGCTGATTGATGCTGCCTTAAAGGAGCAATCAATTTGATCCAGGATTGGCTAATTTATTTTTCTTGTGATCCATGTTATTATTAATGAGCATCTCCAGAGCCATAATTCAGAGGAATCTATCTTGTTCGGTTTCAATTCCCAGCTTTCACAGCTGTACATTATTACTGGAGAGACCATTGCTTTCACTATAGTGATACCAGAAAGACCAGTGCTTTTACTATAATGGTTTTGTTGTAGAAATATACTTATTCTTCAATATCTTGTTTATGCTTATAATTGTGTCCCTCCCTACAATTAATTCCTTCTGTATTTCAGTCCAGTTCTATAAATTATTGATCCTCTCTCCCTAATTCACCCCTTCCCCCTTATTTCTTGATTGTCAGTTGTAAGTTCACTAAGCACACTGGTTAACATTACCTTTTAATATTTAACATTAACCCAAGTTTCCACTTTCTGGTTTACTTACATAATGAGCTTTTCTAACATTAAGCTACAAAGTGGTGATTTCTGCCTATGTTTTGACCTCACGTTTTGAGCCTGTAATTTCTTCCAATCCTGCCATTCTTATATTCACTGAAAACATTTAATTGACTTGCAGCTAATGCCCGTCCTTGACTCTGTTTCTGTTCTGAAATATTTCTTAATTCTCATTCTTTTGTTATTTTCATGTATAGTTTTATATGCTTTAATTGAGATATCCGGTCCAAACTTTAGGTTTCTCCATTTCTTGTATACTGCATTCCAGCCATCCATTGTAGCAGTATGTATTTTCTTGAAGTTGCATTTAGTATCTTTTGCAATTTCTCATAGAATTTTTCAGTGTCTTCCACCATTGCAGTTACAAGTTCAAATATTGTGTAACATTGATATTCACTAATTCACTAATATTCACTATTTACATGTTTTGTATGGTCTGACATAAATATATAATTATCTGGTTTAAAGTGGCTCATTCAATCTATCTAAATTCCACTTACGGTATTTATAAATTATCTAATTATCATGCTTTATTTCGCGTTGACATTTTCAGTTTTCCTTGCTTCCTTGCTTTCATATTCCATGTGCCAATTATGTGCACTTTGAGAAACTCTTCTGCTGATACTGGCACATTCTTTTCAGCTTTGACTTGGCCATTTTATCTTCAGACCTAATTGTGAAAACAGAGTATTCTCTCCTAGTAATTTGAGAACTTGAACTTCAGACCTTGGGATTTCTCATCTCACATTCAAACTTGTCTAAATTGTTGATCTGTATACATATGGTTTTCTTTGCAATAATACAGAAATAGTTTGCCATTTAAAATATAGATATATGTTTTATAATTGACCATAAACAAATAACCAGGCCTTGATAGCCTCCACTTAAGTGTTACTAAGTGTTTTAAAGCTTAGATTGTAGACTGTCTAACTAAAATACACAACCTGTCACTACATTCTACTATGGAGAACTAGCTTGAAATGCACAGGGAAATATGAGATAAATATCTGTTTAATGTGGAATTTGTTAGAAACAAGGAACAATTAATTACCATGAGCCGTGGTGGCACAGTGGTTAGAATGTAGTATTGCAGGCTAATTCTGCCGACTGCCAGCAGTTCGATTCTCAGCGGCTCAAGTTTGACTCAGCCTTCCATCCTTTCAAGGTCGGTAAAATGAAGACCATAATTGTTGGGGCAATATGCTGACTGAGTAAAGCACTGTGAAGTGATATATAAGTCTAAGTGCTATTGCTATAAGAGGTATAGGAGACTATGAGTTCTAATTCGGGCTTAGGCACACCGCTGGCTGAGTGAGCTTGCACTAGTCCCTCCCTCTGAGCCCTAGGAAGGAGACCGTGCAAATCACTTCTGAAATCTTGCCAAGAAAACTACAGGGTCTTGTTCAGGCAGTCACAAGTGCCAGCAATGACTTCAAGGAAACCCCTCCCCTCAATCTCCCCAAATCCTTCCCCCATTATTAGAACTGTTAAAGCCTATATTCTGGGCAGCAGTTAACATATTTTTTGCATATCAAAAAACAAAACAACAGGATCGATCCTGAGCTAAATCACAGTAGCTGTCAAGGATTCTTTAAAACAGTAGGGACATTTCTTAGGTCTTTCATGAAGAGCATCTGTTTGGTCAGATACATATAGAATGCTAAACCACATCATTTTTCTTTTTATCGTTTACATGTACAAATCAAGCTATTATTCAACAAGCATGTTTGTAAACCTAGCCATTTTATATTCCTGATCCCTGAACAATTCAAAATCTTTCTGGCATATGCCAAAAGATATGTTGTAGAAAAATCATCTATGTTTTTTTTTCATAGGCAGGAAGGAAATTGAAAATTCATAGCTGGAAAATGCCCAGATCATGCCTCAGCTTTTTCACTTAGAACATTAAGGTTTTTGAGAAGGAGAATTTGCTCCAGAGGATTCCATTTTCAGTAACGTTGATTTCCCAGATATAGAATCAAATTCATTCCATGAAAAGAAGGTCTAGTTTGCTTCTTGTTTGCCTGCACATTGGAATGTTAAAGTAAAAATAAATAACTAAAGCAGAAAGAAGTAGAGTTCACTTAAGGCTATACAGAATATGCTGACTGGCAATAATATGTTTTAAATTAGTCTTGGACAGATCAGTTATTAAGAGATTATTTGATTAGTTGTATGTAAATAGGATACAGCTCAGCTTATGGAATCTGAAACTACATTTGTAAGCTTAACATGATTTATATGCTCCTTAATGATGCAGCCAATTGACTTGTTTTGCATTCAGTTGCAGTACTATAGTTGCCTAAGGTAATTACCTTTCATAATAGTGTATACTAAAAAATATTATTGCATAAATTAAAGTCCTTACATCCTACATTATAAATGACTTCCACTTGTTGCAGTCTTATAGATATATGATCTCTATGTATTATCAAACTATTGTGCTGAATGCATATATATATATATATCTATATGAATAAATACATATGAACTGTTTGGAGCTTTCAAAATACAGATTCAAGAAATGATTTTTAGAGAAAAGAACATTTTAATAAAAACAAAGAAACATGAGATATTGATTCAATGATTTAATATTTAATATAATAATATTAATATTATTAAATATTACTAGACTCTATGAGTTTCTTTTGTTTTGAGTTTCTTCCGGCCAATGATTTTTTCTTGCCTCGCAGAATGAATATACATACATACATAAAAATATGTAAATATATAAATCTTTTTTGGGGGCCATGTTTCTCCTCTCTTAAATTGTGGAAGAGATGATCTCTAGTTTTGATTTAAATTCCTTCTTAGGCTCATTATAAGACAATTGCTTGTGTACATTAAAAATACAGATTGTCCTTGCTTAATGACCATTCATTGTGTGGCACTTCAAAGCTATGGTGCTAAACAAGGATTTATGACTGGTCCTCTAAGGTGTAGTGGGCATTTGGCAATTGGATCACATTTAAGATGGCTGCATCATTCCTCAGTCATGTGATCATCATTTGCAACCTTCCCTGCAGCCTCTCAGAAGAAAGACAGGCAGCAAGCTGGCACGAAGGATTGCAAATCACTCTTGTCAGTCCCTCCTCCAGATGCTTTTTGTCAGTGGCAGGGTGTGTGTGTGGGCCCTAACACTTGCCTATCCTTGGACCGCACTGCAGAACCCACTCATGCTGTAGCACTTCTCCTGCACTAGCATCACAGTGCCCACCTATGCACCCCCGTTGCACTCATTTAATGCCCACTTCCCTGCTGCACTTGTGCCACAATGCCCATCCTGCCTCCCTACACTCCATAGTTAGTGCCAGCTGACTGTTCTGCTTCCAAGTCACCTAAGGAAAAGCTTGTGATTGGGACTTGTTAACTTCCTGCTGCTTCCCCATTGACTTTGCTTGTTAGAATTTGGTAGGAAGTTGCAAGTCTCAGTCACCTGAGATCTCACTTAATAACCCACAGTCCTTTTTTGGCAACAGAGACTGCTAGGATTGGTATCACTATGTGACACAGTCATGTGATGCTACACTTTACAACTGCACCGTTTAGCCAGGGAAATTCTGGTTCCTATAACTGTCATTAAATGAGGACTACATGGAGGGAATTGAGGCCACAGTGAGTAGAGCCATTGTATAACACTTACACATTCACTCATGGTCTAAGGCAAGACATACATTTCAGCCATAATTTCAAACACATTTTTTAGTTAATTTACTTAGCCTCCTTTGTAAAACAAATGTAATCAGAATGTAAAGTAATTGCATATGTTGTTTCTTTTAGTCTAACTGCAGAACTGTAGCTCTTGCCCCCCAAATTAAAGTGGATTTAGAAATAGAATGCAAAATACGCAAGGTTTTTTAAAAATAAAAACCTTCAATTGTTCCTATTATATATGCACTAACAGAAAGTGCAGAAACACTTTGCTGCTTCAGCAGTGCTTCTAACACTTCTGATTTGTGAACAGCAAAGTAACAAGTGTTAAAATGCAGAGTACAGGGGAATCTTCACATTTTGAACAGAAAAGGAAAAACTAACTGGGTTATGATGTGGGGAGGGATACCCTTCTACTAGTATGAAGTATCCTAATTCTGAAGAATTGTTGAAAAAGCATGAATGGAAGAATCAGAGCCATTCAAAAATAAAATACATTTTAAATTATATAATATTCTATTCATGGGAATATTTTATTCATGTGCAAAAAAGCTTCTTTGGACATAAATAAAAGTATTCACTAAATTATAATTCTTAAAATCAAAGTCTAGTTATCATGGTCATTAACTTTATTGTCAGCCGTTCTGATTATTACTTTTAATTTTATTTACTACTTTTAATCTGTTTCAAAGTGAAATTTGATAATGATAATAAATAGAAACAGAATCTGTAAATAGAAATAGATGACTGTGGCAAAAGAAAGCAAAGATAGTACCAATAGTAATAGGCATCTTGAGTGCACCATTTAACATGATCAGCATTGACAAAATCACCATCAGTCAATTGCAAAAGGCAGCTTTGCTCCGAACAGCTTACATCCAGCGATACATACCTTTAAGACCATCAAATATCCAGATTCTTTGGGAAGGACTCGATAAGTGGAGAAAGGGCCAAATCTAGCCTGAACATCTGACTGACCGTGCGACAAACCAAAATAATAATATTTGCCTATCCCAGGTACCTGGGAAGGATTCGATAGATAGATAAAAATGCCAAATCCAGTCTAAACTTCTGGCTGACTATGCAAACAGCCACAATAATAATCATATGATAAGCAGGGATACAAAACGAACAATTTGTTCTTGTACTATACCCACTAGAACAGGTTGGCCTTCAAAGGTTTATCTGGTTGCCTTAGGTAGCAGAAATGTAATAGCATAATGACATAAAGTTAAGCAGGTGGCTTGAGAGAAAGGTGGAACAATCTGTATTCTCTAACAGGTTTGCTAGGTTTTTTGTGGTGGTCCTACAAAAACTTATTTTCCCTCCTTCAGTTTGGAAATGTAGATGTATTGCTTTTAGTAGATGCATAAAAATAAAAACTATAAGACTACAAGAAAACACTGATTAAAAAATCTTTTTGAAAGGATAAGGCTATATGAATTAATTAATGAATTAATGAATGTGTAAGAGTTCCTGGATCTATTAAATATCTATTTATTTAAAGCAGCTGCCTGTCTTATAACAAACTCAACAACATAAAAACCATATTAAAACTATAAAAACTGAATGAATGAAAAACAAAAGCTGGCAGCAAGTCAAGTTTCCCATATGCAGTCAATCTTGCCTAATATTAGATTGGTCACCCAGCGAGTGTGCTTTTATTGCTTCATGTTGGTTTCCTTGAATTCTTGCTTTTCATTTCTTCCGTGTAAACTTTGATAGGCATGAATAGATTTGTGTTCACAGTGTACTTTATTCATGCTTACAATTTTCTTAGATGTTGAGTGAATTGCCTGACAAAGTCACAATTTCATTTCTTAAATAGGCAGTATTAAATCAAATTAATATTAATTGACCATTTTATTGATCAATAATTAATTGATATTAAATTATCAAAATACTGCACAATATTTCTTTTGACTGAAAGGGAAACATAAAACATAGCTTACAATCTTTATTAAAGCTGCTTATGATTTTATTTACGGTATAGTTGAGTAGGAAAAATGGAAATGATGCTGATTTATATTTGTGATTTATTTTTTTTTATAACAAAATTGATAAAAATTGCAGTTACAATTTGCTCTAAAACTAGAATGGTATATAACAAATGTAAATATTTTCTCCCTCCTTAGGCAGATTCCCATTATAATGTAGAATTTCAGCAGTGGTATCCGGTTATAAAGCAAGAAACAGATTCTACAGATCAACCACATTCATTTATACACCCCAGGTAAAATTCTTCCGTTAATAAAAATGATCAGAGAATCTTATTTTAATTATTTCATAAATACAATTGCATGGCTTACATAATTTAAATGGATATTTTACATAATTTAATTACACTTTCTGGGTTTGTATGGAGAATATACTATGTCTTTTACAAACTGTTGGATCTACATAAAAAAAATCTAGAGCAATGATAGATGTAACTTTTGCACAGAAGATTCTCTTCTTAATTCCATTCTTTGAAATAACTGTTACCAGTATCTTTGCTAAGAACTTATTTCCACTCAAACCCTTAAACTTTCCCCTGGAGGCTTTTAGTGTTTCCCATCCTTTGATGCTGCTTAGCACTTGCAACATCTACTTTATTAGCATGATAAAGACCACATTGTTTTATTCCAGATATAAAATATGGTGGATCCTGGAATTTCCATTTGTATATACAGCATCCTCGGGGTCTCTAATCAGCTGATCTTTGAAGTTCTGCACTTAATCTGATTTACATTTCTGTGAATCAAAGTTAAATACCTCCCATTTGTTCTGGAAATTAACTGCATAAAACATTGAATCCCAATTTGCTCCATTTTTGGGACCTCCTCTATGATAGAACTTACATTATTAGTATGAAATGGGTGTCAGTGTTATATCATCAAAACTTTGTGAGTAGGAAACAGAGTCTTCAAGTAGCCTGGGATAATTTATGTGACAATCAATTAGTAGCTTATTAATAATAGCTTTGTATTAGTTGTTTTTCATTCTAGTTATTGTTGCATTGAAAAAGAATAGCAAGTTCAGCCCATGTTCAAAAGTTGTTTTAAAAATAAAAAACAAAAATGCTGGCTACTTTAGAAGTGCTCTAGAACTCTAGAGCACATGGCTTATCAGTGTCAGAATTATTTTGACCACATGAAGAGTTAACTTGCTATGCAGTTTATTGAAACCATTTGAAGCTCTAGTGTGCTGATGACATGTCTGTACAGTGCTGATGTAGCAGTTAAAGTCTCATTTGAATTGTTCCTCAGCTAATTTCCACAAATATATTCACAAAGTGCCAGTATTTCTGCTTGTTTTGAATGAGGTTTTCTTTTAAGAAAGCAATAGAAAATTTGCATTAAATATTAAAGCAGCGACAGCATGTTCAGTAACAGAATCCTGGAAGATGTTTTCATTAGTTATCTATATGAAAGAGCTGAGTGAGGTCATCTAACCATTTAGGATAAAATATTGTGTGTAAGGTGATGGTGCTCAGTTATACATTCCCATCCCATGTTGAGTAAGACTTACAGCAGAAGTCCTGACCGGGTGGCTAGAGATTTTGAGGAAACAGTTGGAACGAACATGGTCAAATTAAATCTTAACAAGATACAGTGGCTGCTTATCTGAAAAACATTCTAACTCCACAGTGGCTGCACAATTGGCTTTTCCTGGAGTTGCACTTTGTTAAAAGCAGAGGCTCTGTGATCTACGGGTTCATTTGCCATTATATGGCTCCTGTATGAACAAAACAGATGGTGGACCTTGCTTAGCTTTGGCGTCAGATATGATTGTTTTTGGCACAAGATGCTTTGGTGCCTGTGAGGAGTCCTCATTACTTCATATTTGGATTATGTATTGTGCTCTACTTGGGGCTCCCTCTGAATACTGGTTGTAACCTACAATCTTTGCAGTGCCCCACCTGCTGCACCAGCTCACAGGTTTCTGAATATACCGTAATTCAAAGTACTGGTAATGACCTTTGTGACTTGGGTCTTCATCTTCTTCAGGACAGTCTTTGTCTTCTTAATTTGAAAGGGCGTGCTTCTCATGTTCTTTCCTCAGGAAGTTGGAGATGAGGATCTGAAAGAAGACTTTCTTTATGATGCCTGTTAGCTTTTTGAAAAGAGATCAGGACAATTCTCTTCCTCTAGGCCAGGGGTAGGCAACCGTGGCTCTTTTATGACGCATGGACTTCAATTCCCAGAAAAAGGGAATTGAAGCTGGCTCGGGAATTCTGGGAGTTGAAGTCCATGCGTCATAAAAGAGCCAAGGTTGCCTACCCCTGCTCTAGGCCTTTAAAATTTTGAGTATCTTTATTTATTTTATTTATTTTATTTAATTTATATGCCGCCCTTCTCCCGACAGGGACTCAGGGCGGCGCACAACATATTTAAAACCAGAACATATATACAATCCCCCCCTTAAAACCGAATTAAACCGAATTTTAATGTTGCGTCTTCCGAATATTTAAAACCCAATGTAAAATCCACCCTAGGTCAGGTCCGCTTGCT
>NW_015387116.1:257189-261032 GCF_001527695.2 Protobothrops mucrosquamatus
GCTTGTAAATAGCGTGTGCGTGCTCCCCTAACCTGATATGGTCCTCTGCTCCCGCCATATCTGCCTCTCCCACTGACCGTACTGATTCCCTCCTCCTCCTTCAATCCCCCACCCTCTCCCCCCACCCTTTCTCCCTCGCAACCCCCAGACATGGCTGGTCCTGACCTAAGGGGAACCTCTTACATTTTAAAACCTTTTTGTGCTTTTACATATTTATTTATAGGCTGCTTATAGGCTGATTCAATCTGCCTGCTCTGAGTGGCAAACAATTCCTCAGTTATGTAATTGGGATTAAAATCATATAGACAGTTGAACAAACAATAGCTAGAAATGTTCCTATGGAAGTGAGAATTGTAAATAAGAAACTGGGAGTCAATTTCTTCTTGTCTTTTAGGAAACTAGTGAAAATCTGGGTTGCTTCACCTTGCAGCAATCCTTGTTTTGGTGAAGCAACCAGATTTTCACTAGTTTCCTAAAAGACAAGAAGAAGTCACAGATTGGGGGGGGTACCCCAGAGAGGAGAAGTGGCAACTGAAAAAATATGCTTGTTTGGTTCTTGAAGGTGACATTCTCTAATTGAGGTGACATGTAGCAAATCCACCCTACTGGATCATATTTGCTGGATAGATACTGCAGGGAAAAGCCAATCCTGCAGATATTCTGGCCTCAAAGCACAAAGGTGCTTGAAAAGTTCAACCAGCACCTTGAATTGCTCGCCAAAGTCAACTACGGTAGCAACCAGGGCAGATCTCAGTTATGTGGATGACCTGAAAGTGCTCTTGCTACCTGAGTCCCTGCATTCTGAACCCAGCTACTGCTTTTGAATGGTCTTCAAAGATAGGCACATGTGTATGGAGCATATTGCAATACTTCAATCAAGACATACAGTAATTAAGGCATGAGTCACTGTGAGTAATGCCTGCCATTCCAGGAAAGGTTGCAGTTGATGTGTGACATGGAGCTTTGCAAAAGTCCTTTTGGCCACAATTGCCACCTGCTCTTTGATCTGCCCAGAATCTTGAGTGGACTGGCATAAATAGTTATAAAACAAATACATTAAAGTGCATATGGGGACTAATAAAATTATGAGTGTTAAAATACCTTTGAAAATTAAAATAGACTTTCATTCATTTTCGCCAATAGATTTTTGAGTATACTGATGGCAATGTATTTTCTTTTACTTAATTGATTTGATGGTTCCTATGCTACACAAAATAATGATTATCTACAACTGCTGGATAGCAGGCTGGGGATTAAAGAGTTGATTTTTGTTTGTTGTTTTCTATTTTGTGCTTGATTTGGTATAATTTAATTTATATATATTCTAATAATTTTTCAATTTTGTTGTTTCCAGCTATTTCTTTTACATGTGTGATAAGGTGGTTGCTCCCAATGTATCTCTTAGTACTTCAATGCCACAGTGTAAAGAAACCACAAAAACTGTTGAAAAAATATCAGAGGTATATAAATCATTTCCGGGGACGTCACTAAAACAGCAAAATGGAGGCAAACACAAAAAAAGTGTGTTTTATCAGGACATCGCTCTTGAAGGACAGGAGAAGTTTGACTTAAAGCCCAGATCTGGAATTTGTGCTAGTATAGGTGAGTAAAAAATGGAACTTTCATAACAATAACATTAATGAAATTATTGTTTTTGTAGAAAATCAACAAACATTGCTTTCCTGACTTTTTGATTCTGTAGAGCAACCCATACCCATTAAATCTGCAAACAGAAGGAAAACGGAACAGGTCAGTTCCAGGGAGACTACAGAAGATGAGATGGAAATAAATAGTGATGCACAATCCTCATCTCAGGCTCTTACCGATGGTATTGGATCTGATGATGATAAAGGGAAAATGATGGAAGAAGTAATGAAAACATATATTAAACAGCAAGAAAAGCTACATACAATTTTGCAAAAGAAGCAGCATCTTCAAATGGTATGATGTGAACGTGATTTTATTTTTGTCTATCACCCAAACAGTGTCTTCCCTTTTTTGTATTAGTTCCATATTAAGATGAAAGTTTATAATTATGAATAATACAATGATAGGGTTTAAAAAAACGAACTTTTCCCTCTATTTCATTTAATATTTACTTGTATTAAAAGCTTACTTTCATCTAAGAATGCTAACCTGAAAGTTGGACTTCAGCTATTATCACACGTAACTTTGATAATAAGTTGTCCTTCTGCTCAATGTCCTAAAGGTGCTTTTTCGAGAGGAAACTGGACTTTTTTAAAAGACATTTTGCTTCTCATCCAAGAAGCTTCTTCAGCTCTGACTGGATGGTGGGGAATAGAAAGTTTTATATTCCTTGCAGACAGCTGGTCATTTGCATTCTTTTAGAGAGCCGTTGAAGCCACTTGGAGGTTTGTCTGTGTCCTCAGGGTCACCTGAGTAATGCAGATGGGTGTGGAGCCTTCTTGGAACTGCTGAAAGGACTGTGTTGTGGAGCTATGTTTTCTATAGGATGTTGTCTGCCCTGTGTCCCTTCGCTGTTGAACACATGCACAGTCTGTGTTGTCTTCATCTCAAACTGAAGCGCAAATGGTTCCTGTAGTCTGCAGTTTTTCTGGAAATCGTTCATACTCCCACACCAGTGAAAGGACACAGGGCAGAAAACATCCTGCAGAAAACACAGCTCCACAACACAGTCCTTTCAGCAGTTCCAAGAAGGCTCCAAACCCATTTGCACTACTCAGGTGACCCTGAGGACACAGACAAACCTCCAAGTGGCCTCAACGACTCTCTAGAAGAATGCAAATGACCAGCTTGTCTGCAAGGAATATAAATTCTTCTATTCCCCACCATCCAGTCAGAGCTGAAGAAGCTTCTTGGATGAGATGTGAAACTTCTTCAAAGAAAAAGAAGAAAGTCCAGTTGCTTCTTGAAAAAGCATCTTTGGGACAACCATGACCTGGATGACTGAGAATCTCCATAGATCTCTGCTTAATGTTTTGCTGCAGTAGGCTGACCCATTTCAGTCATTCTCTTTGCATTGGTGGAACTTTCCCACTCTGGAGTGCATGCAGAGAAGCCCCTTTTAATATCTGGGTCAAAAATGGGGTGACTGCTCTCGTGTAGTGCTTTGAAGAGGAATGCCGCTTTGATTCAGTGCTTTGCTTAGAGACAGTGCTTTGATTAAAACTTTGTTGAATCAGACACACACACACACACATCCTCTTTGAAGATTGAAATTCCTAACAACATCTTGTATTACATTGGCATCTGTTATGTCTCCACTGGGTAATGAGCACGATTAAACTGTGTTCCCTAAGGTTCCTATGATGAAAATTGCTCAGCACTAATATCTGGAAAAAGGGTGTCCAGACTACTAGAAGATAGCTAGTAGAAATAAAATTAGGGCAGTTTCAGATTGTTGTAAGCTTATATTTGTGATTAGCATTTTAATTGAACATGGGGGAAAATCCTTTATAGTATAATATTTAAAGGTATGAGGGAAAAATTTCTCAACATTCCATACGTTTTTTTACTTTAAAAAACTCTCTATCTGAAATATTTCCCCCCAAATATCTGTGAATATATTAATGGAGAATGTTGAAGTAGAAATACTGGTGCATAATGGTTAAGTTCATATGTGTCTCTGTGTGTCTAATATATATATGTGTGTGTGTACTGATAGAGTATATATAGTAAGCATGTACATATAAGTACATGCTTAACAACTACTGTGAGTTACATTTCTGAGAGAAGAAATCTTAAAAGGACAAGATACATATCCATATTAAGTCCTATTTCAAGTGAAATAGAGCCTGAGGGCTATGAAATTTGAAGCATAATTTGTGTTTTGAAAACTCTCTATATAATTGTCATTTCTTC
>NW_015387116.1:262253-330861 GCF_001527695.2 Protobothrops mucrosquamatus
CAGCCGGAACGCGGCGGAACGGCGTTCCGGCACCTTTTTCCGGGCCGGCCGCACCGGAAATAGCCCCTCCCACACCGGAAATAGCCCCTCCCAAATTTTACTTGCATTCCTGTTCTCTAAAGGGGCGGTCCTAGGGTTTGATGAGGGCGTGGCCAGGTTTGAGTTCCGCCACCTTTTCTCCGAGAAAAAAAGCCCTGACCAGGATTAAGAAACAAGTGAATGATATACCAGCTGTTTTAGCTTGTCTTTACTTTTCAAACTTGCAGTTAGCAGAGCTGAGGCAGAGGCTGGATCATGCAGAGGCCGATAGACAGGAGCTCCAAGATGAACTGAGACAGGAACGAGAAGCGAGACAGAAGTTAGAGAAGATGATCAAAGAATTAAAACTTCAGATTCAGAAATCTTCAAAAAATGGAAAAGGAAAATAAAATGCCATCCAGAGCGCGTCTGCATTTTCTCAGCAAGGCTAAAAAAAAAAAATTGCCTGCCAAGGAGAGGTCAAGCCATGGAAAAGTGAAGGTATTGGGCACAATTATGGAAAACTTTTCCGGTGCATCCCACCATCAGTAGCAGAGGTGTTTGGGAACTCACAATCATTTCTATGGTGATCTGCACAAGAAAAGTTCTCAGTAGATTATGTCCAACATGTGCGTAGAAATCTACAATGATATGTATATTTATACAGCTTCCAGACTGACCAAATCTGTATTTGTGCTGCTTTTTTTTATTGTTATGAGCAACATTGAAATTTTGTTTTACAATGGTCAGTATGTATCTGTTTATTTTACAAACTGTCTCGAGGACTCTCACTGAATGCAACATTCTTGATTCAAAGTACACAGTAACTACCTTTTTGCATGCAATTCAAGAATCAAACTGAAAAAAATATATAGTTTTATTTTTGCTTTGCTCCAATATTTCATTTGATGATGCTGTATCAATGAGAAAACTGTTAATATGAAATCATTAAACAGTGAAAACTTCTTTAAATGCAGATTTTCATGTTGAACTTTTACACTAAATGTTAATTATTAATGGTTAAATACCAGTTTTTAGTACTATGCTGAGTGCTGTTTTGAAAAGGGGTTGCTGAAATTGAGTCTGAAATATTTTATTTATTCACTCTAGTGGGTTAGGGTAACAATTCGATAGCTAGTAAGTAATTTCATATTTAATATTGTTCTTTGAGCATTTCTAAACACCAATAGGAGCTTTATAATGTCAGTCTTATTTTGTGGAGAAGCATTTTTAATTATCAAGTTACTTCAGTAGCAATAGCATTCCCATATATGATCTTTGAGTGCATGAAAATAGGTGATCTTGTCATTTTAATAAGTGTTACAAAGCCAGTAGGGAACAAATGGTGTCAGATATTGGGAAAGTATGGTTATTATTATTTTTTTAAAAGCACCAAGTTAAACCATTAACATTTTTCAAAAACAACGCTGTTACTAAAACTTTGTTTCTTTGAAAATGCTAAATCTTTTTAGTATTTGACATTGGTGTGGGAAAATGTCTGGTGCTAAATCATAAGCCGTTCATTCCAGAATTTATATACTTGGAAGTCAGAAAGATAAATGACTGAAAGAATTTCCTGAAAATATTTTTTTCTAAAAATGTTGATTAATAAAAAGTTTCATTGAACAAAGACTAAATAAACAATTCTGCATAGAAAAGGAAATGCAGTGCTTGACTGTACAGGAGGAAAGAAATAATATGGTTTTATATTGTATATAGATTGACAAGTTTGCTCAAAACATCTTGTATTAAATATTTGCCAATTGTTGGGTACGCCTCCCTATTCAGATCATTGTACATTCATAGCAATGTTACCGTTTATTCACAAAAGTATTAACTTACTTTATCATAGATTTGTGTGACTGATGGTACAAGAACGCTTGTGGGAAAATGTTCTGCAAAATTTATGGAAATGTGCCTTTGCAGCAGTAATTAGGCAGCAGATTTGCATATCAGATGGCCGTCTACATCAGGGGTAGTCAACCTTGGCTCTTTTATGACTCGTGGACTTCAACTCCCAGAATTCCTGAGCCAGCATAGCTGGCTCAGGAATTCTGGGAGTTGAAGTCCACGAGTCATAAAAGAGCCAAGGTTGACTACCCCTGGTCTACACTCTTGTCCCTTCTGCTGGAAACCTGTAATGTAGATAGATATACAACGTATTTATAGGAAAGGATTAAACATATATATGTATAAGGATTATTTCATTATTTCACATATATTTCCATACAGGTAGTCCTTGACTTAAAACAGTTGACTTAGTGACCATTTGAAGTTACAACGGCGCTGAAAAAAGCGACTTACGACGTTTTACTTACGTCATAATCATTGCAGCCTCCCCATGGTCAGGTGATCAAAATTCAGACACTTGGCAACTGACTCCTATTTATGACGGTTGCAGTGTCCCAACACTGCAACACTGCAACACGATCACCTTCTGCAACCTTCTGACAAGCCAAGTCAGCAGGGAAGCCAGATTCACTTAACAACCGTGTTACTACTTTAACAACTGCAGTGATTCACTTAACAACTGTTGCAAGAAAGGTCATAAAATAGGGCCAAATTTACTTAACTGTTTTGCTTAGCAATAGAAATTTTGGGCCCAATTGTGGTTGTAAGTCAAGCACTATCTGTATACATCAGTTTAAATTGATAGGGACAGACATTCCATAAGATGACATTAGTTATCTCTTTGTCACCCTTTTACCCGTTTTTCTTCCAAAAATTTATTTACGGACGTCATGATTTTACGATTCTTTGGGAGTCGAAAAAGTGTCGTTATATTTCTTAAGGTGAACATCCACTTTATAACAGTAGAAGGGTCGTCGTGGATATGCCATTAGACTAAAACTCCAGTTAAGACCACCCAGTCACCATTATGCAGGCAGAGAAGAACCTTCAAGTATCCTAGGCTCAATCTAGGACTGTAAAAGTCAGAATCAATTCTATGAATTTCACTGCAAATTAATTGGAAGCCAATGGAAATGCTGCAGAATCATGTAAAGCCATAATGTGGTCACTTAATGTCGGCTTAGCATGTTGTGCAATCTTAAGCACTAAAAGCCATGGCAGCGTGATATGAAAATTACAATAGATTTTGTGTGTGCAAGACAATTCAGCTATTTCAGTTGAAGCTGGCAGAAATGTTCCTCAGAGACAACTCCTATAAAGCACCTAATTCAATCATTTGCTTATTCTGTGGACTTTAACCTCAAAAGAATGTGCCTAACCACAACTGAAGTTCAAAGAGTACATCCAAGGTGCATGTAAACTTGTATTCCTTACATTGGATTAGTGTGAACTTTTTGAAACAGGTGAATTCAAAATTTCCTGAGTCCTTCAGTCTTCCAAAAATAAGGTATTATAGCTTATTCAGAAAGGTAACAGAACTAATCCGTTAACGATATTTCAGTAAAATCCCTATAAAACTTTTCTCAATTACAGTTATGCTGTCCTTTGAAATGATGAGAGGCAGGAAGGGAAGCGACCATGTGGAAAGTACTGTTTTGCTGCTTCATTATCTTTTGATGCTGTAAACTCCCCAGTAAATACCAACAACATGGCAATCCCGATGGTGTGCAAGTAATCCAAGATGATCACTATAAGTGTATGGCTATGGAAGTGACCAGTTATATAGGGGAAGAGCGCTCAAAAAAGTCACTTCATCGGTTTACCTAATTGGCTGCACACCTAAAAAAAATGTTGCCTACAATGGTAACAAATCAACAAGCATAGTCATAATCAGACTTCCTGGGTGTGTAATATCTAGTGACTACAATTCCAAAATTAGATATGTAAAGTGTAGAGCTGTAATCGTTGGGTATTGGAAGTCTTGATATAGTAGCCTGCTAAGGTGATTATTGCAGTATTTTATCATATGTTGACAAAATTGGTAGGATGATTATTACAGTATTTTATCATAAATTGAAGTTTGAGTATCACAAGTCACTACTTATGCATGTTGTTTCATCTTAAAATATATTCTCATGTATAAATACATGAAATGGTACTTTTTATTGTTCACCAGTAATGGCACTGATTTCAGTGGTTGGTAGTTAATAACTGTCTAGATGGTTGAAGGTTCGTGAAGACAAATATGTTTGACCAGAGCATAAAAGAAAATGTATAAGTAGTTAACATTCAAGCAGCATCTTCCTTATACTCAATATCAGAATAAAGCAAACACAATTAGTTCATTGTTTGTCACTATTGCAAACAACTAGTTCATTTAATAAGTAGATCATGTTTTTACTTTTGAACAGAGACACCTTTTTGAATGTGAATGCAAGACAAGGTTCACTCTTGCATATATAGAAATATATTTTTAGAGTGTATTTTAGGATCTCAGCAATAGCTACAGTGTTGTTTCTGTGTATGCACAGTGCAACAATGAAGCTGCAAAAGTAAGTATATTAAATGTTTTTGTAATCCCAACAAACACTGGAGCTGTGCTAGTGAGGGCAATTCTGACTTTTATTTTAGAAAAATAGTAAGGGGGGGTAGTGGTGAAAGAAAGTGAGTAGATTTTAGATTATTATGTTTAAAAATACATAAGACCAAATCTCCACATTCATAATTAAAATCATAAGTATAATTTCTGTGTACAATAATTTCAGCTTCTTTGCATATGTTTTTTTCTGTAGAAGTTAAAAAGCATGTACATAAAATTGTGCCATAAATGTCCATATTCAGTAAAAGATAGTTTTATAGTAAACTGTACAGAAGTCATAGAGCAAGTAATTTCTTACGTTGATCTCTTGGCACAATGTGCTTGATGAATAATTGATTCCATTATCTATACACTTTGATTTGATATAAAGCTGCTCATTTTAAGGGAACAAATAATCCTGTCTGTTTGAATTTACTATTTTAATGTGCTTATAACATTAATTATTAAGTCACATATACATTGACCTTCTACAAGATGCTTATTTCTGTTTTATTCCTTTCATGCTTTTCTCAAAGGCTGGTTTAAATCTGTAATTAAGGACTAACAGCAAGGCTGCCGAAAGGTCTTTAAAAAAAGGAAAAAAAATCAACATTCTTGCTTTTTTTTTTTTTTTTTAAAAAAGGAAGTTTTATCAGGAAGAATTTTAGCTCAGTAATATGCAACAGTGGTGACGCTGATAAAAAATTAAGTTTTGTACAATAATATAATGTACCTCGATCCTTAAAGAAATCAGAAATATGTGCAAATTCCTTAGGACACAGTCTCAGCCATAAGTAACATTTCAAAATATAAAATAGGGACATAAGTACCACAATATAAAAATATATGAGTATTAAGAATGGTGATGCAAGTTTGAAGTCTGGATTTCTGGGAACTGACTTCAGTGTGATTCACAAGTGGCTCGCCATTTGTATTATTAAGGATACTTTTTCAACTTCCAGTCTAACCTTCACAGAAATTTCATTATTTCCGAAGGGTGTGTCAATTAAACCAAAAATAATGAAAAGTTTTGTGGTATGTTAAAGACACAAATTACAGCATATGCTTTAATGATGAGTCAAATTCATGTCTAGGCTAAAGTATTCACAAAACCTGAAAGCTAGAATTTGTATATCTTCAAGATCTCCAAAGAATCTAGTTAATTTTCTAAAAATTTCTTTTTAGTAGTAGTGTTATTAAAAATTACAATTACAGTGATAAACTAAAACTAAAATGATAAACTAAAAAATAAAAATAGGTACAGAGAAAAGGAAGAATATAGAAAATCATGTGTGTGTATGTGTATGAGTCTTCCCTCTTCATTACAAGTATAAGCAATTTTAATAACTTATACCTCTTAAAATACAACAAATGATCTCTTCTTCCCATATCCATCTTTTATCTATGACAAATCCTTAAAGTCATCATTTCAGCCCTGATCAGCAAAAGTCTATTAAGGGTTGCCAGAGATAGACAGCTTGTCTATTTAACCATGATAAATAGACCGACTTTATATTCCTTTCTTTTACTTTTGACAATCTTGGTCTTTAGTCCCTTCAAATGTCCTAAAATTTAGTTTTTATTTTTCCTTTGTCTCCTCACAAATTTTTCAAAGCTTTAACAAGACACTTTTGTAAATCCAATATAGGAAGTTATCCAAGTAACACTCCCTTTCAATTATTAAGACATCAATCAATTTCCTTTGTATATCTGGTGTAACTTTTTTTTCTTTTATCATTCTTGTAGCTTGTTATTTTTAAATCCACCTTCAGATCAGTCTCAATCTTGTCCAATAAAAATTGTTCCTCTTCCATAACTTCTTTCGAACAAAGTGCATATATACACACAGACATTCTTAAAATTAATTTCTGGGACCCTTGATCAAAAATATTCTTCAATATTTTGAATATTAAACTGTTTTGCTCTATTTGGTATTAGTAAGTCAAATTTAAGTGCTTTTCTCCTTTAATTGTAATCTTTAATTCCTTCTAAATTCCTCTAACACCTAACTTTCAAATCCCATCTTATGTTTTTTAGAGAATTCAACGCAAAACATTTTCCCATTGGAAAAATTCTCTATAATTAATTCCAAAATATTGTTTCAAATTTTTTGGGGACTCTTCGATTGTTTGTAACTTTCTAAAATCAAAGTTTTAATCACCCTTTTCCTATTTATTCTAGTTTTTTTTAAAGTTCTTTCACTTTGCTTTAAAATTCCTTTCACTAATAATTGATGGTACTAATGATCCAAAGGTTCCTATTAGCTGAAACACAGTTAACAACCAATTTCTGAAAGTGATTACAAAAGAAACATGGGAATGCTGTGTCCTTTCAAAGGCTCCAATTCAGCAAGCTGGCTATTCCCTCGTCTCCCACAGCTGCTGTCTTGCAGTCTCCTAACAAGGAGCAACTGTATGTAAGGAGCAACTGGTGGGCAATCTGAAGTTTTCTCCTTGGCCAGGAAGGAATTATGAGTTGGTCTACTTATTGGTTTTTTTGTTCTGCCGTGTTGCTTTTAGTTCTCCATTTCTTCTCTGGAGGAATTTTCTAAACGTTTCTGTTTATAAAGGGTTAGATACTGAAACCCAAAATGATAGTGATTAGATAAGCTAGGTCTGCTCTTTCAAATAACTAGGCATGACAGAGCACTAGTTTCTGCTAGAAATTTGCAACTGCTCTCTTAACCAGATTGGCAGCACTAAAGACCTCAGACCTGAAAAGATTAGCTGTTAAGGAATATACTTCAGCAGATTTGGCTTACATTTTGGATTTATATTATGTAGTTTAAATATTTCAGGTAAGTGTGATAGCTTTACATTTTTGGATTAATGTTAATTATGTATTTAATATATTCATAGTTGTATGATAATTTGTACATAGTGTATTGTAATGGCACCCTTGGAATAAAATATACTAGGGAAGGAATCCAACAAGCAATTTGCTATCTCAGTGTCTCTTAGCTTTGCATCCTAGAACCCTACAATGATTACACTTCTATAGTTAGCTTCAGTTTCAAAATGCAGAATTTTCAGCGGGGTGGGGTGGGGCTAATTTGCAGTTACAGGATTATCTGGCTGACCTCAAAACAATCTCCAAGTCAACTCAAAAATTCTTAGGAAAGTGTAAATGCTTATTTCTTTTGCACAGAACATGGAACAATATGTACTATATTAAAGATCTGATTGCATAATACCACAACACACCATTTGTAATCTTAGACTAGAAATGCTTCAGTGTATATTGCCACTGTAAAATAATTCAGTTCTGCAAGCAACAACTTGATATTTTAATTATAACTTTCTACTGGTTCTTCAATACTTATCATAATGTAAGACAGTCCATAATTTCAGAACAGGAATTACTTTGATTAATACTGTTGCAAATGTTCTCTGTTGTAAAAGCAAAAGTCCTATCATTTACAGATCGCACAAGCACCAAGATTCTCCCTGCCACCCCCAAATGTCTCTTTTTAAGGGCAGCAATCCTGTAATTTTTTTCAAATACCTCTGATTAAGATAAGGGAAGCACAGTTGTAAATGCATCTGTTTCGATGAATACACAGAATTACTGGTCTAAATGTTCTTGATGCAATTACATTACCTTCACAATAAAGCAAATCAACAAAGAACTAACAAACTTCTATTTTCTTTGTATTCATGATGCTTTTGAAAATGTTTATTGATCTCAATTGTTCCACAGTCTTGAAAAATATATATTTTGAATACTCAGTGGGATCTCTGACATGTATCTTGGACAGAACTTCTCCCTACTATATATAGTTGTACGGCATGTTGTTTATAGATAGATAGATAGATAGATAGATAGATAGATAGTATCTATCTATCTATCTATCTATCTATCTATCTATCTATCTATCTATCATGTTCAAATGGTCACATGAAAACTCTTGAACTAACTTGACCTTCTGGATCACAATGAAAACATTTAGAAGAGTTTATAACAATTACTGTAAGAAGTTGTACAAGGAGTCAAGACCAGAAGTAGATTGGTCAAACAAGTCTAAGACAAAATGTTTGGTGCAAACCAAGAGTTTTCCATGTTTTGCCAATGATGTACAGTTTGAGTTCATCTTCTGATACACAAAACTGTCCTCTACCTCATGTGATTCAAAATAAGACAGAACAAGAGAGAGATTTTGTACAGTTTTAGTAAAAAAAATGCATTTAGCTGTTCACTTAGTTTACAAATTTTGAATTCTATTTATTAAAATATGACATACTGTGCTTTTTGCTTATACCTCAAATGTATTTTGTGCAGTTTTCCATTTTTCATGCATTGTAAATACCTTGTATAGTTTGTGATCCACATTCAAATAAACAATTCAAATATCAAAGGCTTCCTCTCTTTCTATTCTTTGTACATATAGCCTTGTGAATTGAATGTTTGTTCCAATTATTTCTCAATGCTAGTTTTGTACATTGACAGTGTGCCATTCACTGTAGTCTTTATAATGGCATAAATCAGCAGACCTCTATGGCTATCTTAAGTTGAAAAGCATTGCTTTCCGTTGTATTTACCCTGTTAAAAAAAAAAATCAGGTATCTGAAATAATAACAAAGCCTCTTATACCAATCACCCCTGGATTCCCATCATTTTGTTTGCAAAGCCAGGAAAATGAAATGTGGTCAACAATTCAGCCCATAATTCTGAACATGCCTTCATCCCTCATCATTGTTTAGAATATTTAAACTTATAGCCCTGAACAGAAGACACTTATGCAGTCTCCTCGCTCCAAGCAGTTAAAGATTGTTTTGCCATTTATCACCAAGCTTTGATGATAAAAGTAGCTCTCACTTAATGACAGGTCGCTCAGTAATGCGTTCTAAGTTATACCGGACTCCAAAAAAAAAAAGGTACTTAAGACCCAGATTTGAGTTTCTGACATTCAGACCCCCTCTCCCATGGTCATGTAATCGCATTTTTGGTGTTTAGCAACCAGCCCACAGTTATGGCACTTTGTAGCATTCAGAGAACATGTGACCACAATTTACAATGTTTTTTTGCTGGAAACTGGCATGTACGTCCAGTTCCCGGCAAAAAATACCTCCATTAAGCAAACAATGGGTTTACTTAATGACCATGACATTTGCTTTACTGCCACATTCACTTAATGACTGTGACCAAAAAAAATGTAAAATCAGGTTGATCACATGATGACCTTAATGACTGACATGATTTTTAATCACAATTTTGGGTATCAATTACAGTTGTTAACTCAAGGACTATCTAACAAAAGCATCTGCTTTCCCTGGCTATGTTATATCAACTCCTGTTGGACCAACATGCATCAAAAGCTTCTGCATACAACTGGGGTGATCAATCTGGAGTTGATTTACAGAGATAGATAGATGCAGGTAGTCTTCACTGACTGCCTTGTACAGCGACCATTCAAAGTTATGACAGTGCTAAAAAAAAACAACTTTCCGAGACCAGTCCTTGCTTTTATCACTGTTGCAATGAATATCCAGAATGACCAGTCTAAATATTGGTCTAATTATATTGCCTTCACAATAAAGCAAATTGGCAACTAACACATTTCTATGTTCTGTGTATTCATGATGCTTCCGAGGATGATATTGATATCAATCTTAATTATTCCACAGTCTTGAAAAATATATATTGCAATCATGACTGTCATTCATGCAGTTCACAACTGGCACATATTTCTGCTTGAGACAGCCAGAATTAATACTGTTAAGTATGAGAAGCAGAAGTAAAATGGTAAATCATTTGTCAAGTGGTTTTTCGCTTACCAACCTTGGCACTTAACTTAGCAACCAGAGTAAGTAAAATTGTAAGCCCATTTGTAATAATGTGATTTCTCTGCTCAGTGACTGTGTCACTAGTCCCAGTTGAGATTGCTAAGTGAGGATTAGCTTTGTATATATAAATCAACCTCGGTACATTCAAGATGTATGGACTTCATCTTACACAATTTTCAGCAGTGGCCATATTGTTGGGGAATTCTAGGAGCTAAATACACAGGGATGTGTGCCCAGATTGGATAAGGCTAAGAGAAGCAAATGAGTGCTGACTGATGATTCTTCCTGCTCATATAAGCAAAGCAATTCTACTGGGTGAAGTATCTACTCTGCTTATCCTGTTTGGCAACTTTGCCTTTTCTCTTGAAAGAGATTTTTGAATATTTCAACTCCCCAAAGCCAAGAAAGATAGAAAGAGCAGAAAGCAAGAATGCAGTTTTGCTGAGATTCTAATCTGTGGGAGGATGGATTCAGTACTGCAAACACACAAGGAACTTGATTCTGGAACCAAGTTTCTTAGATATCAAAAGAGATCCCGGAGCTGTCATGAAGGGATCATGGAGCTGTTTCATCTTGCTGTAACATAATGTGGTTTTCTTTTTTGATATGGCAGGAGAAAAATATTGAAAAAACTTTCTCTGTGTTTGTAAAAGATGTATAAATGGAAGACAATGAAATATGGACTGTTTTTCTATCTCCTCTTCTCCAGTGCCCAGGTTAAAAACTCTGAAGGAGGCAGAAGAATTACAGTTGAGGACAGTCACAAAGAGGAAAAAAAATATAAATATTGATTCCACAGATCAGATTTTGTTATCTTTTTATTTTCTAATGGGAGACTGCAGCACATGTACATGAGATGAGTAAAACTGTAAATGTAGGATGGTTTCCTCTGCTCCACCTATCATAAATATTGCTGATTCTGGATTCCTAACAAAAGGATATTCAATATTGCTAATTTAAGTCCATCCCCTGCATATGTGAGGGAACCATCTTCAATCAAATGCATGACTTGCACCCACAGTGCTCTCCCAATACAGTCTTTCACACGTTTAATTGTATTCCATTGTGAGTTGCCAAAAGGTCAAAGAAAAAGGTCAAGCAACCTGCTCTGCAACATGGAGTGTAATGCCTCAAAATGACACCAGTGGTCGCTATAGGCACGTTTTATTCTGGGAAAGGAAAGATTCTAACTTGAATGCAAAGTGGATTCTATTAGGTTTTGCTTTGAAAACTCGCTTGAAGATTTATTTTTCACCTTTGATATTAGCAAGTCTTTCAGATTTTGATTAAAATCTCTCCTTAATATTAAAATAGAATCCACTTGTAATTGTTTATTCCAGGGATATGAACTGACCTTAAATCTGTTCCTTCCCCCCCCCTCCATAATCTTTAGGATTATTGCAAAAGCATTGAACTACTGAGACTGTCAAACCTGAGATTAATCATTGCAGTACAATTGCATAAAGTCAGTTTACTAAAAGACATCATCCCTAGTCTGCTCCCACCCCTAAAATATATCCCACCTGTAAAATTAGCAATCTTAGCTGTGAATGGAGTTGTAGAAATGAATAAAGTGCAGGTAATCCTTGACTTACAACAGTTCATTGAATGACTGTTCAAACTTACAATAGCACTGAAAACAGTGAGTTATGACCATTTTTCACATTTATGACCATTGCAGCATCCCCCCCATGGTCACGTGATTTACATTCGGAGCTGGACAACTGGCTCATATCTATGACGGTTGCAGTGTTTCCGGGGTCATGTGATCGGTTTTTGTGACCTTCTGACAAGCAAAGTCAACGGGGAAACCAAATTCACTTAACAGCCATGTTACTAATTTAACAACTGCAGTGACTCCTTAACAAAAGTGGCAAGAAAAGTTGTAAAATGGGGTAAAACTCACTTAGCAAATTTCTCACTTAGCAACATAAATTTTGGGTTCAATTGTGGTTGTGAGTCATAGAATACTTGCAATGTGTAGAGGCTTAAGGCACATGACTGGCCACAACCTTTCCAGAGAAGATAAATCAGCCCAACCATGGAGTGCCATCAGAGTTACTCTGGGTGCCTGAAGCTTCTTTTAAGCCAGGACTCTTCAAACTTGGCCCTTTTATGACTTGTGGACTTCAACTTCCAGAATTCCTCAGCCAGGCATTCTGGGAGTTGAAGTCCACATGTCATAAAAGGGCCAAGTTTGAAGACCCCTGTTCTAAGCCAAAAGCATCCACTTTGTCCTTAAACCATCCCCAACTTCACCCAATGTAGAAAAGAGACTGAAAATGCCCACCAATCCATCTGCTGTACTCCGTCTATTCCAAAAGGTGCAAATATAAATCTGAGGATCTGTATTTACCCCCACTTATTTGCTGCAGTGGTTTTCTCTGCAAAAAGTGTGCTGGTGTGCCTGCATGTTGTAGAACAAGACTCTTCAGAGAATGGGCACAGTAATAAGCTGGCCTTTTGTGCTCCTCTTCTTTGGAAAAGGATGGCTTTCTCTAATACATGTTTCCTCAAATCTTTTCTCAATGCGTTTTCTAATTTAGGATCAGGCCTTGTTTAAGCTCCAACCTAAATGTGTACTCTCTACTCCCCTTTCCCTTTCTGCATTCACTTTTCCTACTGCGTAATTGCAGGAAGTTTTAAACAAAGGGAAAAGGAGAACAAAACTTGGCACATTTTGAGCCACCTCCCTCCATCTGTGTGGGAGCAGTCTCCTCCCAGGGGCTGAGCTAAGAGATGCCAAGCATCTCCATCCCAGCTGATCTCCTTTCAGTGCCTTTAGCTGACCACTGGCAGTCAGACCCTCGCCTTGTTGCTTACCAGTTTTTCAGTGTTCAGCCAGCCTTAGGAGAAGAATGGTTGCCACTTGTTTACATCTTACTGGGTTTGTGGCTAGCTTTGTTGGCTGGATTGGCTTGATTGTGGCCACTTCCACAAATGACTGGGTTGTGACTTGTGGATACACCATCACCACTTGCCGGAAGATGGACGAGCTGGGGTCCAAGGGACTGTGGGCCGACTGCGTCATGGCAACAGGGCTGTATCACTGCAAGCCACTGGTGGATATCCTCATATTACCAGGTATGGATTATCCAGCAACTGCCAAGGACTCCCAGCTCAAACTAAACCCCACAGCTTCGGTGCTGGCTTATTATATTTTTAGATAGGACTTCTTAGGGGAATTTGGGAATGTTTGGTAGAATTGCTGGAAAAGTTTCAAACAACGTTCCAAAGATTTTACAGGCTATGTTTCAACATGGAAAATGATAAAGAATTAGAACAGACAAAGAAGTAATATGTGGGGAAATCTAGTTATGTTTGTTTAGAATCTCAATCACAACAGCAACAAATTGAGGGTTAATCTTTTATAGAAAGGGTGCATTTGAAATTGTATTTGAATAAACAGAGAGAGAGAGATAAATTTGTGAAGGAATTTATGAAGTGAGGACACCAGTGAAATAGAGTTGGAAGAGACCTTGGAGGTCTTCTAGTTCAACCCCCTGGTCAAGCAGAAGACCGTGTACCATTTCAGACAAATGGCTGTCCAATCTCTTCTTAAAAACTTCCAGTGTTGGAGCATTCACAACTTCTGGAGGCAAGTTGTTTCACTGATCAATTGTTCTAACTGTCCAAAAATTTCTCCTTAGTTCTAGGTTGCTTCTCTCCTTGATTAGTTTCCATCCATTGCTTCTTGTTCTGCCTTCAGGTCCTTTGGAGAATAGCTTGACACCCCCCCCTTCTTTGTGGCAACCCCTGAGATATTGGAAGACTGCTATCATGTCTTCTTTTCATTAGATTAGACGTACCAAATTCCTGCAATTGAGGAATTCTACGCACTGAATTTTTCCCAAGAACCTCCTAGGACATCATAATGTATCAGTGTAGTATATAATAATAATAATAATAATAATAATAATAATAATAATAATAATAATAATAATAATAATAATAATAATAATAATAATAATAATAATAATAAAGTTGGAAGGGACCTTGGAGGTCATCTAGTCCAACCCCCTGCTCAGGCAGGAAACCCTATACCATTTCGGACATATGGCTGTCCAGTCTCTTCTTAAAAACTTCCAGTGTTGGAGCATTCACCGCTTCTGGAGGCAGGTTGTTCCATGGGTTAATTGTTCTAACTGTCAGGAAGTTTCTCCTTAGTTCATATGTATGGATACGAGCAGTGTGGCCTTTTGCAATTGAGAGATGGAAAATTTATCAATGCACAGATTTTCTAAGTGCCACCCAAGATTTTTTTTTAGTGTGGTATTCAGTGTGCCCAGTGACCACCATGGGACCATCATAGTTGCTGTATGCCATAATCTTTTCAGTTTTGATTTTCAGATCTTCTCCAATTCTTTGTCTTCTGTTATTATTATGCACATGCTCAGATCATAATATCCCAATTTCTGGCAAATGGAAACATTCAAAAGGGGCAAAAATCAGGCTAACAGTAATAATTTTTTTTAATTTACTTTCAACCCAACTTCCGGACACTGTGGCATTGGGTCATCTTTTAAGCCTTTAAGCCTTTGACTCCACAGCCAGGCCCTAATTCCTAGAAATTACCACTTAAATTTGTTTGATTCTGGATATTCCACATCTTGGGGTCTCTATTTAACTATCAGTAAAATGGGACTCATAGACGCTTTGGCATTTGTCTTAAAATAGGTTGGGCTTAGGGGCTACCTGGTAAATCCTGTTTATAGTATCAGGCAGGTCTTTCCCAGCCTGGAATGAAATCTAATACACCATCTGCTCTGTATCACGGAGCTCTTTTTTATTGGTGGGTTAGCTTCAGTGACTTCGTGTGGGAATGGAGACAATAAAAATATTTTCCACACTGTATGGTGTAAAATACAAAGCTATACAAACAGTAACAGCTGAATTCTGTTATTCCAGCATGGGAAGTTTGTGCTATCAGGGAGGATATGTTTTAGAATCCCCATGTCAAAAAAAAAAGTGGGTTTTTTTTATGGCTCTCTATCCTATTAGACCATGACTTTACAAGAGTCACTTTCTCCAGGAAGGATATGTTTTTTCTGATAATAAAGAACTAAACAAAGGGTTAGCATGATAATTAGCATTATTATTAATAAATAGTGTTCATAGTCATTATCACTCAGTATTAAAGCTATGTTTAAGATGTTCCTCCTCTTCTCCAGATTTTAGGATTTGTATACATGTGTGCATGCATGTATAAAAATCCTGTGTGCTTGCACACATCCATTATAAAGGATATAAAGATTATGACAATAATATTTATAATCCACATATAATGCGCACAGCACACACACACAGAGAGAGAGAGAGAGAGAGAGAGAGAGAGGGAGGGAGAGAGGGAGGGAGATACACATATAACCAGTGCTTTTTTTGTAAAAAAAAAAAAAAAGGTGCCGGAACTCACACATGATACACAACCCGCCTTGCCTACCCTACAAGGTTCCATCCAAAAAAGGTGCTGGAACTCCGTTCTGGGCGTTCTATGACAAAAAAAGCCCTGCATATAACATTTAAGAAAGTTGAAAATATTAAATTGAGAGGATTGATCACATTGTGTGGATATGACATAAAACAATGCTTAAAAGATGCAACAAATTAGAACCATGAAATATTTTATGTAGTCACAAACCTATAAGTTTATTTCCTAAATATCTCTTATATATTATTATACTACATATGCAGTTGAGGGATAATAGAGAAAAATATATTATTATATTATATATAATATATTTTTTCTCTATTATCCCTCAATTGCAGGTCAGTGCCTTGACTAATTACTTGAGGCTGGCTAGTGAGTTCCTGATTAATGAGAGATTCTAACTAGGAGCTTGACCTTGCCCAGCCAGTATGATATCATTTTTAAAAGTTTGGTATATTGGTCTTATTTCATTGTAACTTTATGAGCAACAGTTTGATTGGTAAAAGTTGGAAATAGCCTTTTATATGTTGCTTCATGGACTTATGGAATTCCCTGCCACTGGATAGAAATGACCACCAAGTCAGAGGGCTCCAGGGAGGACAGGTTTATTAATGGCCAGTTTCTATGTAATCTCCTAATTCAAAGATTCATCTGAATATCAGCTGATGAAGATTGATAGAAGCTAGAGGGTTTTCCAGAAGTTCCAATTAAAAGCTATTAAATAGGATGGAGGAATAGACAGTCGTTCCAGAAAAGGTGATGTTATATTCTGCTTTTCTTATGTACATGATTGGTTTAACTAACTGCATGATTAGTCTGCAAATATCCACAAATTTAAGCATAACATGAAAACTGAAGTAGGGAAATGTCCCTTTCGGGAATTACATTACTCTAATAGTTAGAAAAGATCTGGCTGAGATATATACTCATATTTTCTGCATACTTTGCAGGAACTTCAATAAATCAGTTCCAATTCCCATATAGCATAAATTCTAAAAACCCCAGGGAACATTAGTGTAGAAGGACTGTAAATTTTATTCAATTTTTTTCCCTGTGAATACATTTCCAGGCTGAGATGTTTTAAATGCTAATCTTTTGACGGCTAATCTTTTGCAGCAGATTTCAAGTAATGGGTTTTTAAGGTCGGAATACAAATACTTTGATTAAAATTTTAAAGTCCCCAATAAAATAGCACCTGCAAGCTGGAATTCTGCTCACTTTTAGCAACATGACATCATGACCAGCCAGCATAAACTCAAACTATAGGTTATTCCTCTCTGGAAGACCTTCTATAGTCCCAGAGTGTTTAACTGACTGCTCAGTTCTACATCAGCTCCTGTTTGCATATAATAAATAAATCTAAGTTTCATACTTCTCATTCTCCAGTTTGCTGATATCAGTTTTCTCTAACCTGGAGTTATTCTGATGTGCATGATTGTAAATCTCATTATCTTCAAACCTCTAGAGGTCCATGCAATTATTTTCCTCCCCTAGACCAGAGATCCCCAACCTTTTGGGCACCAGGGACCAGTTCCGTGGAGAAAGGTTTTTCCATGGACCAGAGAGTGTGTGATTTTGTGTGCTGCCTGCATCCTGCAAATGGGGCTTCGCTTGTTTGTGTGGACCAGTTGCTGGCATGCCACGGCCCAGTACCGGTCCATGGATCAGGGGTTGGGGACCCCTGGCCCAGACCATATTCTTACATCAACCTTGTGGGGTCAGCTCTAGAAAGAGTACAGAGAAGAGCAACAAAGATGATTAGAGGTCTGGAGGCTAAAACATGTAAAGAACGGTTGCTGGAATTGGGTATGTCTAGTTTAATGAAGAGAAGGTCGAGGGGGGACATGATAGCAGTGTTCCAAGATCTCGGGGGCTGCCACAAAGGAGAGGGAGTCAAGCTATTCTCCAAAGCGCTGAAGGCAGGACAAGAAGCAACGGATGGAAACTAATCAAGGAGAGAAGCAATCTAGAACTAAGGAGAAACTTCCTGACAGTTAGAACAATTAACCAGTGGAACAACCTGCCTCCAGAAGCGGTGAATGCTCCAACACTGGTGGTTTTTAAGAAGAGACTGGACAGCTATTTGTCTGAAATGGTATAGGGTTTCCTGCCTGAGCAGGGGGTTGGACTAGATGACCTCCAAGGTCCCTTCCAATTTTATTATTATTATTATTATTATTATTATTATTATTATTATTATTATTATTATTATTATTATTATTATTATTATTATTATTATTATTATTATTATTATTATTATTATTAGCTAGAGGCAGAGACTGTGACTAGCCCCAAGTCTTCCAATTGTTCTATAGGGAAATGCAGATTTAAATCTAGATGTCCCAGTTCAAGCTCCAAAACACCAACCCCCTGTTTTATTTAAATCTGATGTCATTAGCAAGTTGCAGTCATAAAGCTCTCTTACTGCCTCCTAATAGTGAAGATGATTTACTGTTATTTTCTGTAACTGTAATTCTGCAAGTGACAGGAACATGGTTCAAGCAGTCCTCGATTTACAACCGTTCATTTAGTGGCTGTTTGATGTTACAACATTATAAAAAGTGATTTAGGACCAGTTTTCACACTTACGACCAGTGAAGCACCCCTCCCCCATGGTCACATGATAAAAATTGGGGCGCTTGGCAACGGGCTTTTATTTGTCACCGTTGCGCCGGTCCAGGATCATGTGATCTTCATTTGTAACCTTCCCAGCTGCCTGCTGCCGAGCACAGTCCACGGGAGAAGCCAGATTCACTTAACAACCGCACGATTCGCTTAACAACCGTGGCAAAGCAGGTCATTAAAATGGAGCACAGCTTAACAACTCTCTCGCTTAGCCGCAGAAATTTTGGGCTGAGTTGTGATTGTAAGTCAACCTGTGGTTGGAAGAAGACAAAAACCTATTATCACCCTATACTTCATTTAGAAATCAATTTGTCAGCTCAGAGAATTCCTAGGCATTCTTCCTTCACTTTTCGCTAGTTTTTTAGCCTTGGAGATTATTATTTTGAGCTGATTGGTTGGTTTCAGTCTGCTTGTCAGCCTATTATTCCAAGTAAGAAAGTTTCCACCTCTCCCTTTTAGAGGGTACTTGGCATGCACAGGGGCTTCACTGCAGAGCAGGGGTCCTCAAGCATGGCCACTTTAAGACTTGTGGACTTCAACTCCCAGAATTCCCCAGCCAGCATGGCTGACTGGGGAATTCTGGGAGTTGAAGTCCACAAGTCTTAAAGTGGCCATGTTTGAGGACCCCTGGTGCAGACCATCGTACGTGTACCTGACTTTGTGGCTGGGGCGGGCATTCCTGTTGGGTTTTAGTTCACCCCAAAATCCTAAAACTGACAATTAGGAAGAAAATGATAAAAATAGCTGATGTCACTTTCTGGAAAGTTTGATATAAAGTAACAAGCCAGCATGTTTGCCAACACCACAGGAAAACAACAAGAACAACAACGAACCAGTTCAAAACTGTAGACTCTGCTTCCTCTGTTGTGTTGTCATCTGTGCAGCCTTTGGAAGGGAAGGGCTGTCCTTTCCTCTCTGGAAAAAAAGGTTGTCCACCCCTGCTTTAGAGGTCCCGCTGAGAGGAAGTGCAGATGGACATTCTCAGTCATGCCAATGGATTTTTCCCTCTGGGAAAGGCCTTTGTTTGGTAGTTTCAAGTGTCGAGGACACCCCTGTTATTTAAAGCAGATTGAACACTATAGGTTTGCAAATTCTGAAGTCTTTCTTCCCACAGGGTATGTCCAGGCATGTCGGGCCCTGATGATTGCTGCCACAGTTTTGGGACTCCCAGCTGTTTTCCTCTTGGTGACTGTTTTGCCTTGCATTCGGATGGGCCATGAACCTGGAGTGGCTAAGTATCGGCGTTCTCAGCTGGGCGGAATCCTTCTAATTCTCTTGGGTAAGGTTTCCCCCGTGTCTCAATTCTCTTCCTCAGGTGCTAATCAAACTCTAACCTAACAAGTGAGAGATCCACAAAGCTGTGCTTGACCCCAGGATCATAGTTATCATCACTCTAACATGGCACAGAGCCAGCCTCTCGTTGAAGGCTGCATTCAAACATGCTAAATTAACCTGTTTTGAATATCTATACCAGGGGGTCTTCAAACATGGCCCTTTTATGACTTGTGGACTTCAACTCCCAGAATTCCTCAGCCAGCGTGCCTGGCTGAGGAATTCTGGTGGTTGAAGTCCACAAGTCATAAAAGGGCCAAGTTTGAGAACCCCTGGTACAGAGCATCATACATGTACCTGACTTTGTGGCTGGGGCAGGCATTCCTGAGGAATTCTGGGAGTTGAAGTCCACAAGTCATAAAAGGGCCAAGTTTGAAGACCCCTGATCTATACAATATATTGAATCATACGTTACCCAAATGGCACTGATCTGCCTAACTCACTCTAAACCTCAACAAATCTAACCAATGTTAACATGAATGGAGCTTAAGATGTTGTGTAAATGCATCTACTTCCTGAGCTGGTTAAGCATTGATGCAAGACTCCATCCATTTTATAATAGACAATTTTTTGGAATACAGATAGTCCTTGATTTACAATAGCAGTAGCAAGCAAACTCAGTGGGGCAGGGTGGGTGGGTGGGGGGTGGGAAGCTGGATTTGCTTAATGACTATGTGATTCACTTAACAATTAGGGTGATCACTTAACAATTGTGCCATTAAAAGGCCATAAAATCAGGCACAACCCACTTAACAACTGCCATGGTTAGCAACAGACCATTCCATCTCCAATTGGGGCCATTAGTTGGAAACTGCCTGTAGGTACTTTATGCAGATATGGTAGGCTTCTCTACATTAGTAAATTAAGGTGCTCACTATCCAACCTTGAGTTGGAAGAAAGTAATGCTGGCATAAAATGTCCTTTTCCAGTTGCTGATCCCTATCTTGCCTCTGTTCCCAGCTGCTACCAATGTACCTGACTTCCAAGTATTAGGTGCCAGAGCTAACAGATTTAAAGTTCCTTGAGGATGTATTTGAGGTTCATGGTCACACTAAAGGGCCTTCCTTCCAATTCTTATCTCCAGTCCTCGACTCAGTGAAAAAGATGCCAGTATAAACTATGCTGCCCCAATAGCAACAGCACTTATATACCGCTCCATAGTGCTTTACAGCCCTCTCTAAGCGGTTTACAGAGTCAGCATGTTGCCCCCAATAATGTGGGTCCTCATTTTACCGACCTCGGAAGGATGGAAGGCTGAGTCAACCTTTGAGCCGGTCAGGATCGAACGCCAAGCTGCGGGCGGAGTTTGCCTGCAGTGCTTCATTCTAACCACTGCTGCCACACAGCATTCATTTAGTGACTGTTTGAAGTTACAACGACACTGAAAATATGATCATTTTTCATACTTACAACTGTTGCAGCATCCCCATGGCCACAGGATCAAAATTCAGACACTTGGCAACTGGCTCATATTTATAACAGCTGCAGGGTTATAGATATGACAAGCAAAGTCAATGGGGAAGCCAGATTCACTTAACAACCGGGTTACTAACTTAACAACCGCAGCGATTCACTTAACAACTGTGGCAAGAAAGGTCGCAAAATGGGGCAAAACCTATTGTCGCACTTAGCAACAGAAATGTTGAGCTCAGTTGTGGTTGTAAAATGACCAAGGAAAAATGACCAAGGATGAGAGAACAGTTGAGGATCACCATGATGGGGAAGCTTGTACTGGGACTGGCTGGTTCACACAATTGCCAAATTGGAAGCAGCTATCAAATTCAGAGGGGTTGTCATTTTTCAGGAAACCAAAGAGGTCAACTGAGTTTTGTTAATACAGAATTCTGAAGATGATTGTCCCTATGTGTCCTCCTCCCCCTACTACTGGGCTGTTAGGTTTATGTTGGTCTGGAGCAATTCTCATGTAATGTATTTTCTTCTGATCAGTATGGAAGACCCAGTCAGTATCACCCTGACAACAATGGCCAATACAATCATGATTAGCACCTGTGCATTTTTGAGCCTTGCCATCTCACAACAAGAGGCCTTGGTGTCTTTTTTCACCAGTTTATTTAGCTGAGGAGGAGGAGAAGGAGGATGGGATGGCCAAGAGGAGAGTAGGTTCTTTGTGCTGCCTTGCCCTGAAGTGGACTCTCTCCTTCTGGCAGCCAGCACTGACATCATGCTTTATTATAATGGATGCCCAGTTTCCACCATACTGGAGAAGATGTGTCCAGCTGCAGTAGAGATTTCCAAGTTCTCTGCAATTTGCAATATGTAGTCCAAAATCCAACTGTTCCAACAGGTTAAACAACCAAAGACCTAGAGAGACTGACAGCAAGGATAAAGAGGTTAGAGATTTCTAGATGTAGCCAGACTACAATTCCAAGAGTTCCTAACCATTGGTTATAATGATTGGAACTACTAGGAATTGTAGTTAAGCAGCTTAACTTAGATAGCTACGCAGAACTGAAGCCAGATAATGCCTGAGTGCTACTAATCAACTCTCTAGACTAGCCTGGAAAGTTGAAAAAGCATCCTAAAAAAAAGGCATCACTGTACAGTATTATTCCAACGAAACTACACGGAAGAGGTGATGAAGACATGAGTAGCTGAGCTTGCTTCAAAGGAACTTTATACTCTGGATGGATGCACCTTTCTCAGCTCTTATCTTATTAATATTAGCCATTTAGAGAGAAGTAAGTAGTGGGGTACCACAAGGTTCCGTCCTAGGCCTGGATACTAAAACATACGAAGAACGGCTGCAGGACTTGGGTTTGGCTAGAGTCTAAAGAAAAGAAGAACTAGGGGTGACATGATAGCAGTATTCCAGTATTTGAGGGGCTGCCACAAAGAAGAGGGCATCAAACTATTCTCCAAAGCACCAGAGGGCAGGACAAGAAACAATGGTTGGAAACTGACCAAAGAGAGAAGTAACCTGGAACTAAGGAGAAACTTTCTGACAGTGAGGACAATTAACTAGTGGAATAGCTTGTCCCAGAAATCATGGGCGCTCCATCTGGAGATTTTTAAAAAGAGGCTAGACAGTCACTTATCTGAGATAGTATAGATCAGTGGTTCTCAACCTTTTTAATGCCGCGACCCCAACCGGTCGTAAGTCGAGGACTAAACCGGTCGTAAGTCGAGGACTAAACCAGTCGTAAGTCGAGGACTAAACTGGTCGTAAGTCGAGGACTACCCAACCGGTCGTAAGTCGAGGACTTTCCCTGCCCGGGAGCGCCGCACATGCGTTGTTCCGCCCCCTGCGCCAGCTGAGGCGTAGCTGGCAAGCGGCAGAGACGGAGCAGGCCGACCACCAGCTGGCCCAGCCCAAGGGAGGTAAGGCACCCGCCGGAAAAGGGAAAAAAAATGGCGGACAAAAAAATGGCAGACAAAAAAAATGGCGGACAGCCTTGCTTGGCGACCCCCGTGAAATGGTCGATCGACCCCAAATAGGGTCCCGACCCACAGGTTGAGAACCACTGGTATAGATTCTCCTGCTTGAGCAGGAGGCTGGACTAGAAGACCTCCAAGGTCCCTTCCAGCTCTATTCTATTCTATTCTATTCTATTCTATTCTATTCTATTCTATTCTATTCTATTCTATTCTATTCTGTCAGACATTTGGGGAACCGCAGACTCAGCATATCTGGAGGAGGCCACCTGAGAAAAGATTGCTTTAGAGACCATCCCTAACTCTTCTTACTTGTAATTCCAATCTTCTTACATCTGAAAGTGAGATTCTACTCCACATCTTACAGATCTGGTGGTTGCAGATTTATAGGATTTTTTCTTCTTCTCCTCCTCCTCCTCCTCCTCCTCCTCCTCCATCACTAAAGAATGATATTAGGGTTGAAGCCAAATTGTTATCATTCTTGTTTCTGCCAGCCTCAAAACGCTATTGTGAAGGATTGTGGCTAAGCTGCCAAAGTCACCATTTCTTCATTATTATGGTTTCCATTTTCACAAACCATTGTATAGTTTGTTTCCACTTGGCTTAGCATAATGTATAATTCTAGTCATTATGATTGCTATATGCAAACTAGACACTATGGCTTCTTCAACGGATCATTAAAAAAAAAGGACAACTAGATTTAGCCTCATGTGTGAATGCAAAAATTGAATGAGGCTGGAATTGAGTTGCAATCAGTTCTCTTTTAAAAATTTGTCTAGCATATTTTGATAGTGCTATTGCCTTTAGTAAAGAAACTATGTTTGAAAATGGAAAGATAACTTCCTTAATAACGAAGGAATGGTGACTTTGGCAGCTTAGCCACAAACCTTCACAATAGTGTTTTGAGGCTGGCAAAAATGAGAATGATAACAATTTGGCTTCAACCCTAATATCATTCTTTAGTTATGTCGCTCATAGATTATGTGACAGACGTTCTTTGGATTAATTTCAGAACTTTTCACAAATGTATTTTTTTTTAAATATAAGGTTCCCTAGACTTGTCTTTGTATTTGCTAATACTTAAATAAACTATCTTCTCTTTAATCACCTGGCATAAAAGTTGTCCTTCAAAGTTACAAAGCAACACAAATACATGTTTTCGAGTGCATAGACTCTGTAGGGGGTGTGGGATAGAAAATTATTTGTCCTTGAAGAGGCTAAGGGAAGCCCTAAGGCAGTGGTGGCGAACCTTTTAGAGACCGAGTGCCCAAACTGCAACCCAAAACCCACTTATGCATTGCCGGGTGGGCGTGGCCACTGAGTGGGCGTGGCCACCGAGCTGTTGACTCGTGCTCACTCGCTCGCTCGCTCGCTGTCCGCTCCGACTTGTGCTCGCTCTCTCGCTGTCTGCAGCAAATGCTGCTTCCGCCAAAAGTTGCTCCTTTTATAGCCTGTCGCCTATTCCCAGACTGCGCATGTGTGGAGAGCTGCGCATGTGTGGAGAGGAGGGAACAGCTCGGCCCAGCAATGGCTCGCGTGCCACCAGAGACGGCTCCGTGTGCCGCCTGTGACATGCGTGCCATAGGTTCGCCACCACGGCCCTAAGGCTTCCAGAATGGGAAAGTCAGAAAATGAGTGTCCATTAGCTGGTATTTCCTGTGTTCTATTATTGGCCCAATTAAGCTGCACAATGATTGGCTGAAGACGTCCATGGCAAACTTCAAACTCAGAGCCATAATAATTGTGCCCTGCTGTTGATTGGCAGATAGGAGAGAGCGGAGGAATTGTAGTTTCGTTTAAAACAATTTGCCAGTGGGAAGGATATTGATGTGGCAGAACTTATTTATTTATTAGAGCTTTATCCTGCCTTTATCACTTTATATGTAAATCAAGGCAGGGAGCATGCATAATACTCTTTCCTCCTCCTATTTTTCCCACAACAGCAATCCTGTGAGGTATGTTGGGCTGAGAGAGAATAATTAGTGCAAAGTTACCCAACTTACTGTTTTCATTTCCTAAGGCAGGACTAGAACTCACAGTCTCCTAATTCCTAGGCCAGCACCTTAACCAGCCCACCAGATTGGCTTTCAATATACACAATATCTCCTGTTTGCATTTTTCTACTACTCTGAAGCCTCCAGGGGGGCTCCCTTTTCTCATCTTGGGAAAAAACTATGGGAAGTTCCGTTATGATATCTTTTTTTAAAAAATGATTTAATCGAAATGTGGGAAGCCAGAGAAACTATAAACTGCTGAAGAGATTATTGTTCAATGGGAGATAGGACATTCACATCCGTCTCTTGGCTACTTGCAACAAAATCAGTTCAGGAATATATTCTGAGTTGAAGTCCACAAGTCATAAAAGGGCCAAGTTTGAAGACCCCTGAGGTAGCATCTAAATTTAAATAAATATAAATAAAATAAACCATTCTTTTCTGGCAATTCAAACACTGTAAGAAGGCAAATTAGCCCAGTTGTAAGGAAGAGCCCTTTGTTGGCAGCTAATTAGTTAACGCATTCGTCTGCAAGCAAATCTTTGAAGCCAGAAGAATGAGAGTTGAGCCATTCATATGAATTAATTTGAAAGAACAATCATAGTCTCGTTCCATCCAGCTTCTCTGGGCTGGTATTTCCTAGCTGTGCTTGTCTGTCCAAATGTATTGGTCGAATAGCACCAGAAACATCTGGATGTGCATGAGGGGTCATCTGGGGTAAAATGGCAACATGACCAGATGATCAAGGCCCTCCCCTTTTTTATGCTCATGTGATGCCTGCGAGACATGTCAAAAAGGCAGAGAGTTAACTGTCAGTCATTCTTGCCATTTTGATGCTTTTGACCCTCTGTAGATGTACTGGTCTGGTCTGAGGAATCCAATACAGGACCTAAAGCAAATAATCAAGGCTTACTGCATTTGCTGCTGATTCTCCCTCCAAAAAGTATTGAGAGAACAACCCCTCCCAAAAAAGGGATGTGCTCATATTTGTACAACTCGGAAAGGCAGGAGAAACTAATGTATAAGTAACAGACGATGTAAGCATACATATTCATTGATAAAGGATCTCAAGTTATTATAAATAATTTAGTTCAAGTTTCTTCCTGGGCCTATTTCAGAAATCAAAAGGGAGGAATAAACCAATAAGATAATAAAACAGGAAAGAAAACATCTATAAGTCAAGAGTAGGAGAAGAGTTTGGGAATGCTAGCCTCTAAAATTGCAATTCTGTGGGATTTGTTCTACTAAGATTACAAAATTTGGCCTTAAATCTCTACTAACTTGATTTAATCAATTCCATTTATCTAAGAACTGATTTAGATGCAGTGTCCCTTCAGCAGAATTCAGTTTAGAACTGCTAGGTTGAAGTTGGTTTTAATCTTTTATTAAAGTTTTTAATTACTGTTAAAAATATTTTTTTTAAAATATTGTGTATCACATTTGCACCGTTTGTCTAAAAAAAAAAAAAGCTCTCAGTGCTTTGTCTTTTTATATCCTGGATGAAGAGGGTGATCTTTATTTGAATACAGTCCAGCAGCATCTATGTTGTGTGTGTGTGGGTGTATGACCAATGGCAATTACAGCTTTGTGACTGAAGCTTACTTTTCACAATTGCTGTGATCTTGTCCATATCTACAAAAAGGCAGGGCTTTTTATTTGTGTTGTCACAGCCACCAGTTTGACTTTTTGGACCCTCTCTGTGGACATTTCGTGAGCATCTGCAGGTTTTCTCTTCTTTCTTCTTCTTCTTCTTCTTCTTCTTCTTTCTTCTTCTTCTTCTTCTTCTTCTTCTTCTTCTTCTTCTTCTTCTTCTTCTTCTTCTTCTTCTTCTTCTTCTTCTTCTTCTTCTTCTTCTTCTTCTTCTTCTTCTTCTTCTTCTTCTTCTTCTTCTTCTTCTTCTTCTTCTTCTTCTTCTTCTTCTGCTGCTGCTGCTGCTGCTGCTGCTGCTGCTGCTGCTGCTGCTGCTGCTGCCATATCTGTTATTGGACATTGGCTATCATGTTGGCGATCCTGTTTTTATCAGCAACCGCATGAAAAAGTGCTGCTGAGTTTTGTCCAAACCAGTCCCTTAGATTTTGAAGCCACAATGTTCTTCTTCTGCCTGGACCTCGTTTGCCTTCAATCTTTCCCTGGAGGATTAAATGGAGTATGCCGTATTTTTCTGGGTGTCGCATCACATGTCCGAAATATTCTAATTTTCGTTTTTTAATTGTTTTGATGATTTCCTTTGGCTTTCCCAGGCAGCTTTCTCTGCTTTTCTCAAAAGGATAGTTTGACCCCTGAACAGATGCCAATGGTTCAGTCTTTGCTAAAAGAAACGTCCTTGGCTGGTGGAAAGAAGGGGGAAAAGGAATGCAAGTTAGCAAAGCAAAACAAGGACAAAGCAAAGACAGAGATGAAGGTGCCGACTAGAACAGTTAGAGACGGAGAATGGAAAAAGAGATACATAGAGATAAAAAAGGGAGAGTGTATGGTCTCATTGTAAATCTGCTTCCTCTTTGTAGGAAAGTAGATTCAGGTTAGGAATCAGCAGGAATCAGAAGATCCTCAGGAGGTCTCACTTTCCATCAGGAGATTAGAGACTTGAGACCAAAAGAGTTGAAAATTTGTAGCTCAAGTTGCACTGAGCAGTCCTTCGTGGTCTCTGAGCTTGGTTGTTTTCTTGCAGATGTTTCATTACCCAACTAGATAACACCTTCAGTGCCAAGTTGGGTATTGAAATGTCTGCAAGAAAACAACCAAGCCCAGAGACCAGCAAGGACTCCACACCTCTCTGGAACACTTTAGTGGGTCCTATACCAAGCAAGGGGCTGGATTAGATGATTCCTGAAATCCCTTATAGCTTTATGATGGTATGGTTTTCTGACAGCAACATTTCTTGGTTCCAGATACTGTTTTAAAATGCTGCCCCTGGATATGATAAAGAGAGTTACCTATTAATGCAGAGATTTCAAGTCCTAATGTTCCCACTTCTGCTCTTCTCTGAAGCTACCTAAATCACTGTGGAATTAATGGAATCTCCAGACAAACACACTCTCCCTTCAACATTTCGTAGGTTGCTTGAAAACTTTATGGCAGGGTTGCTCACAGACGGTTAACAGTGTCCATCATGGACTTGGATTGGATCAGTGGTGGCGAACCTATGGCACGCATGCCAGAGGCGGCACTCGGAGCCCTCTCTGTGGGCACACACACCGTTGCCCCAGCCCCGCATCCTCCCATGACCCCCTCCTCACCAGCAGACCTCTGAAGGAGAGTCGCCCGTGGGTGCGGCCCATGGGCAGCAGCGCAGCCAAGGACAGGGCAGCGGGGACAGGACTCCGCCCTTGCGCCCCATCGCGTGCAGATAATGCTGCGCAGCATGGGTGGAGGGTGTGGCCACCATGGCGCTGCTGGGCTGCCTGGGTGATCTGTGGCAGGCCGTGGAGGTGGTGGGTGGCCCAGCGGGCAGGGCGGAGTAGGGATGGGGTGGGGGGTTTGGGCACTTGGTCTCTAAAAGGTTCGTCATTCACTGGGTTGGACGTTTGATGCTCTGGGAGATCCTAGATAGAAACTATTTGAATTTACTAAGCTCCCGTCATCTGTCCTGCTCTTTTCTCTTTTTAACAGCTGCAACTTTGCTTGTGACATCCTAGTCCTGGAGGCCTGGCAATGGGGTTATCCCTCTTAAGTCAAACATTTGATCCCTGTTTTCTATTTTTTCCCTGTAATTTTCTTCCTTTTGTAGCCTCGGGATTTTGACACTGCCTTATTATGTTTTCCATGTGGTCTCTGGGACACCATAGGTTCTCCTAGCGTTTTGTTACACTTGGGTTCTCAAAAGAATTTAAATGATTGAATCCAGTGTGTCTCTCCGCTGCAGGCAATAAAATAATTGGCCAGTTCAGTTGTCAAGTCATTACTTGACAAGATGGGACTTCATATTTTGACAGTTCCATAGTGTTGGATTCTTATGGCATAAATGTAAAATAGAATAATTTTGGCTCTTTAAAAAGCCCTTGGCACAGTGGTGTGTGGGGACCAAAAAGATCAGGATGGTGGCTCCCACTGTGTGACCCATGCCACACTTCTGTTTTATGGGCATGCAATGTGTCACACCCACATTAAAAAGAACCTGTGCAATTTTGTGTGTCCCATTTCAGTGCTCCCCTCTCAAGCATGCCCTCTAATGCCTTGCTGAAATCTGATGTCCAATTTCTACATCCCTTCCCCCAAAAGGCATCTATTATTACTGTTACAGAAGACATTTATAAGCTAAGGAGAATAGGACAAGAAAAGATGATGTTATCTAATCTGGTAACGAAACATTCAGGAAATAAATTGAAACAAGCTTTGGAGAGCAAACCACTGCCAAAAATCTAAAACCCGAGCCACAAGTATTTTCTATTATTTCAAAGGCATCTATTATGTTATCTTATTCTCAGAACGATAGAGAATTTCTTTTGGATTTCTCTTAGTGGAGCATTTACACCGACTCGGTTCTTGGAGGAAGAAAAAGATGCTGCTGCAATCCTTTGTTCTATTATACTCTGAAGCTTCTTTGGTTGCCCACATTTTCCAATATATCTAAAAAGTGACTGTGGAAAAGTCTCTTCTTAATGATTTCTATTGGGATTTAATGGTCACATGGAAAGCCAAGGGTACTTCAGATGGTTGAAGAGCTGATTGCAAAATAAAAGACAGATTGCACAATGAAATTTTATTTCCTTCAAAGTAATAACTGATTTTGATGAGATGGACTCTTGACTGAGCATGCTTAGAATTTTTATTTTATTTCAGTGTCTAGTTAATTATTCAGGGATCTAGTTCTTGCAAGGCCAAATTATATGATTGGAGGGAGGAACATTATCTCCTTTCCTTACACTAAAAAAAGACGCAAGAAAGAAAAGCATAATGAAAACAGTAGCAAAGAGATGGAAAAAATGACTTCTGATAGAATCCTCAATAAAAATAGAAAGGAGTCTATTTCAGATTCACCAAAGGGAGATATTTCTTCACAATATATAATGCATTAATTCAGTTTGCTACCTCAGGCCACTAGGCTTTGGTGTAGTCGAAGAATGAAGATCTAAGAGTTAACAATCCCATATTCTGCTTAGCCATGTTTGGAAATTAAAAAAAAAATGGTCACAAGTTTATTTTGCACCTTAAGCCAATGAGTGAAAGATAATTGTTAAGTGCTTGAGCATTTAAGAAATAGTACTTAATGTATCTGCTTTTTAGAGAATTCATTCAGAAAAATGTCTATGGAGATTCTCAGTCACCCAGTCATCCATAGTTATCCCAAAGATGCTTTTTCACAAGGCAACTGGACTTGTTTTTCTTTGAAGATGTTTTGCTTCTCATCCAAGAAGCTTCTTCAGCTTCAGAGCTGAAGTGAAACGTCTTCAAAGAAAAACAAGAAAGCCCAGTTGCCTTGTGAAAAAGCATCTTTGGGCATTCAGAAAAATTAATCAAAAGGCTTACACGACAACATGTTCTAATAAGTGCCGTTGATATGACTGCACAACATTCTGACCTTTAATTTTATTTTAAACATAGGTACACATTTCAGACACTTGTTAAATCTAGGATTTGTAAATTGCTGTGGAATTCTAGACTCTGTGATGGGCTGCAGTGATTTTTTTTAAATGTTTCCCCAGCTCTGTGTGGCATTGTGGCTACCATTTGGTTCCCTGTGAGTGCTCACCGTGAAACCATGATTATGAGTTTTGGATATTCCCTCTACACCGGCTGGATCGGATCGGCTCTTTGCCTCTTCGGTGGATGCATCATCGTTTGTTGTTCAGGTGATGCTCAAACGTTTGGAGAGAACCGCTTCTACTATGCTTCTGGATCCAGCTCTCCCACCCATGCGAAGAGTGCCCACGTATAAGAGCTCCCGAAACTTCCCAGGCCTTGGAGAAACATTTTTTTGGCACAAGTGGAAGGGTTTACATTCAATTTTTGGTCTTCCATCTACTTCCACCTTCCACCTTCTAAGCTGCATCGGTTGTAGAAGATAGAAAAAACAACAACAACCTGGTGTTTGTAAAGCGTAAACACCCCATTTCTCTGAATAGAAATAGCAAATAAAGATCAAGCTAGGTCCAGACACAGTCTTCTTTGGTCAGGTTTTTTCATTCATAATTCTGTCGAAATATTAAGCCTCTTTTTCTTTTTCCATTCCTTCCTCCTCCCTCCCTCTTGCTAGGAACAGGATTAACAAATATGTATCTGAATTGTCTGAAACTGATTTTGCAGAATAAGTTACTCCTTCCTTTTATATCACTCAAGGCCATCTTATCTGGCAGTGCTTACCAAGATAGGTGAAAGAAGCCTTTGTGTTCCAACTGCAGAAATGTTTTCTTTCCCCAAAGATTAAGGGATATCTCTTTGTTTTCTCAGTCTGAAAACAGAACAAGCACTATAAGGAAGATGACTATTTCAGTAAATTGTCTATATGCATCAGTATGAAGGAAATTAAAGACACCCATTTCTAATTGCAAGGTAAATAACAACAAAAAAAATGTATATATCTCCTTATATATATATGCAGCGGGACCGATCCTAAATGTATTTTCTTCAGTCTCCTTTCTGCCAACTTGTTTTTTTTTTACTTTGTTTCAATTAATTTGTATTCTGACATAAGCGATTGAACTATTACCTACATTTTTGTACTGTAATCAGAGCCAATTCAAGTCACATCCAATGAATACTGATGATGATAATGATGCCTTTTGTTCTGAAGTGAAATACTGTACAATATACTGAAATAAATGTTGAAATTAACGAGTTTATTTTCTTCTCATTTTGCCTGTTGATATTTTCCCTTTCAAATTGTTCTAACCCAGTCATTCTAGCAATTCAGAATGTGGTGTGCGAGTTTTGTTGTGGTTGTGGCTTCTAATATAAATGGGGACACAGGCGTTTGGGAGGGTCAAAAAAAATCAAGATGGCCCATGTAACTGTGTAAAGTCCTGCCCCTTTTATGTGTGCATCACATTGTTGTGAGTAGAAGAGGGGTGGGGCTTTGACCGTGCAGACCTCACTGATTGGAGAATACATGCCTTTTTCCCGTTAAAAAACAAATATTAATATAGTTTGATCTAGTGATTAGGACACTTTTCCTACAATGTGCCTAACCCATGATTAACTTAATTCATGGATTTACTGAATGAACCCATTTTTCTAGGTTCTCACAACAGACAAAACCTAAATTAACTATTTAGGATGTTTCCCCAGGATATGGCTGGGTAAAATATTGTCTGGTTGTCTAGTTAGTGGTTTGTTGTGCCACCTGAAGCCTTTCTTGGAGATTGGAACTGGGTGGCTACAAACAAAAGAAGGGATAAAGTAGAAAATGTAAGGCTAGCCCTATTTTTTGAGAGCTGGCCATATTTCCTGCTTATAGTTGATGGTTATACTCAGATCATCATGATCATGAGAGGCCAAGTATATGCATGACTTGTCTGGTGAAGGAAGGGAAGGAAATATAGGACTTCTCATATGAAAGAGAGAGAAAAATGACCCCCTCTTCAGATTGAACCAATACATGATAACCAAGATTTGCTTGTAGACCATGGATTATTATCCCAGGAATGGGCCCTGAACCTGCCATTGGAATGTCACCTATTCAGTTTGAACTGCAGATAAGAGTTACCTAATTACCGATCTTTAGCCGTGGTGCATCTGATCCCATTGTTTTCAATGGGCTTTGGGATCTCCATTTCAGCAGTGGCTCTAGATATTTGTTAGTTCAGAACACCACCGCTTTGGCACTGAACATGTTAGTAGCAAACTGGCTTGGGAGTCAAACAGATTTAGAACAAAATGTGTATTCTGTCACTCACTGTAATTTGTTATCTTAATTTCATATTGTTTTTCATTCTCTCACTATCTGACACAATGTTCACAGTGTGAACTCTAATTCCAGAGCGTCTTGGCAGAACATTTCTGCTCATTACATCATAGGCTCTCGATACAGTTGCTTGTTGTATACCCCCAAAAGAAACAATAACCACTGCCATTGTAATATGTGGGCGCTATAAAGGAATGTGTAACACACAGCTGTGCAGCTTTGTGAAGATTGGCCCAGGATTGTGGCCTGTGTTGTTTTGGTGTATGCCGCTTTCTGCTCAATGAGTCCCATTGAAAGGCCTGGAAGGGGGTTGAGCAGCTCAGCTGGGGACCAAATATGGCTGGAGAGCAAACACTGCAAAGATGCTTAGACGATTATGGCCATTCTACCTTGGATTATCCTAAAATTGATCATAATACTTTGGATGACAAATGGCATGAGAAGCTGCAAAATTGAAATTAAGATATAAATAAGGAACATGGAGTACCTACTTCTAAAGTGTGCATTCATACTTAATGTTCTCCAATGATGATTTCATGTTACATTTACAATTCTGTTTAGTGTTCTTCAAAACCTAATATGTTTTTCATGTTTCTAGGTCCATGTCTAACTTCCATTCTATGTGCATAACTATACATATATCAAAAGGATGTTTGGTCAGATACTGTAGCTTAAGGATGGAACAACTCAAATACAAAAGGCTTCTGGTCTAGTAGACCACCCTAACAATGTATCCCAACTCATAGGCATGTTTCCTGCTTGCCAGAAACATCTCAGGTGTATTTTTCAGATTTTTTCCCAGTTCCTGCTTTCCTTTGAGAAAGATAGACTTGTTTGAAAGGGTCCCACCAGGAAGGATGTATTCTGCTTTGCATTGTTCCAATATCAAAGGGGTTGCCACAAAGAAGAGGGGGTCAACCTATTCCCCAAAGCTCCTGTAGGCAGGACAAGAAACAATGGATGGAAACTAATCAAGGAGAGAAGCAACCTAGAACCAAGGAGAAATTTCCTGACACAATAATTAATCAGTGGAACAAGTTGTCTCCAGAAGTTGTGGTTGCTCCAACCCTGGAAGTTTTTAAGAAGAAATTGGACAACCATCTGTCTGAAATGGTATAGGGTTTCCTGCCTGTGTAGAAGGTTGGATTAGAAGACCTCCAAGGTCCCTTCCAACTCTGCTATTCTGCTGTTACAAGAAGAGGAGAAGTAGGAGACCTGAGGAACTAATATTCAACCGTCAGTTGGTGTGCACAGAGGTTACAGTGTCACTGGATACTGTAAATAGGAAAGCAGGCCTCAGGTAACAAGTACAGTAGCTGATCTTGAGTCAATCACCACCTCAAATGAATTTTGCATTGTGAATTGCAAAAGGGCACAGACCACTGTAATACAGTTTCTTGGAGGATATGTGGAGTAAAAATAAGTAAATATAAATAAACAGACAAAGAATACAAATGAGAAATTACTGTATGTAGGGTGGTTATAATTCTGGATTACCGTTGTACCTGTGTGGGTTATGTATGGCAGAAGGGGGTTAAAAATATAAACAAGTAAAAATGGTGACCACAACCACATCTTTTTTCATTTTTTTTTACAAATTTATTTTAAATACACTTAAGGAGTGATTGTTTTTCTTTTTAAACAAATTGTTTTAAAGGTACTCAAGACTTATCCTCATTTTTCCTCTGCAAATTGATAGGTTTCCAAAGAAGAGTTTTTCCTTTTCTGCAAATGTCCAGGCTTGGGGAGGGGGGTGGAGGGGACAAAGGATTATTAGAACAAATGGTGATGCAAGAGTTTTGTGGCACTTTTAATTTTTGCAATTAAAATAATTGTCTATCTTTGCATCCACAAGGGTATATGTATGTTTGTGCAAATTGTATTTCTCTGAAAGGATCATCTGTTTCTTTCACATACAATTTATCTTTCAAATTGTCTTAAATTCCCTGAGAATAGAATAAAGAAGGCATCCTATACTGGGTAAGGAAGGGATTAAGTTCAGATTTATTTTTCTTTTTGGGAAATAAGTGTCTCTCTCTCTGTGTGTGTGTGTGTGTGTGTGTGCTGCAAAGCATCATAGGCACCAAAGGAAATTCTTACAGGCACGCTGAAGTCAATGGTACCAGATTGTGGAGCCCAAATTTAGTAGAACAACCCATGACAATCATATCTGAGCAGACACCTATACACAGCCAAATCTTACCATTACACGCTAAAGATCATCTCTGTGTACAAATACAGCACTGATGCTTCTGCTTTCTGGTGATTCTTCTCTGGGTCACATCCCCTGTCTCTTGGGACTGTGGTTTATGATCGCATACGGACTGACTGCTTCTGGTGGATGCCTTGTGGGTGGGTGGCATGGGGGAGAAGATAATGGCATTCTTCTTTGTTGCAAACATTGCCCAAACAAGGATGGTACTGTATGCACATACAAGGCTATAAATAATGTCTATCAGTAGGTCACGTGACTTTCCCTAAGGCTATGCAGAGGCTTAGCAGCTTGGTAGGATCACTGAGGGACATTGTGTGGGCAGGAAGGTCCTTGGCTCTTCAAGTGGAGGAGGGACTGAGTCACAAATGTCTCTTGGGCTCTTCTGCACCTCCTCCTCCTCTGTGCCTTGCCAGCAGCTGATGGTGCTAGGCAGGAAGGACTCTTATGTCCTGTCTGTAGCCTCGATCTCTCTTCTAATTTAGGTCCTTGGCAGAGGGAAATCTTAGCGTGGAGTTCGGTGGCCTTGGAGAAGATGTGACACAAAATTCACATTGTCAGTGTCAATGGGTTTGGCTTCTGTGGGGAAATAGCATGGATGCTTTACCCAAATAGACCGTTTGATTTACATGAGAGCCTAAGGCAAACTGTCTAACTCAGGGGTAGGCAACCTTGGCTCTTTTATGACTCATGGACTTCAACTCCCAGAATTTCTGAGCCAGCATTCTGGGAGTTGAAGTCCATGAGTCATAAAAGAGCCAAGGTTGCCTACCCCTGGTTTAACTGGTTAAAATTGGACATAGTTTTCTGTAGCATCCAATCTTCTCCTTGCAATATTCTAATGGCCCAATTTCTGTTCATTTCAGCAAGGCCTACTTATGGCTGACAAGAGAATTGAGTTTCCCTTGAAATGGCAGAGATTCAACAGATGCCATTCTGGTAACATACAAAACCTACGTATTCATTCCCAAGTCCAAAATGACAAAGTGTGCAATTTCATCAGGGAGATTGCTTTAATGATAATTTAATCTAAGTAAATTATTGGCACGAATAATTCTTTTCTGGGGATTATGGGTCTCAGCATCCTCATATTAGATATTCCTCATGTTAGAAATTCCAATATCTAAGGGGCTGCCCCAATGAAAAGCAGGTCAATTTATTCTCCAAAGCACCTGAAGGCTGCACAAGAAGCAATGGATGAAAACTAACCAAGGAGAGAAGCAACCTAGAACTAAGAAGAAATTTCCTGACAGTTAGAACAATTTATCAGTGGAACGACTTGCCTCCACAAGTTGTAAGTGCTGCAACACTGGAGGTTTTTAAGAAGAGATTGGACAACCATTTGTCTGAAATGGTATAGGGTTTCCTGCTTGAGCAGGGGGTTGGACTAGAAGACCACCAAGGTCCCTTCCAACTCTGTTATTTATTGAACTAAAACTGCTTGGGGAAGAGTTAGAACTGCTGGAATGAGACATATTGAATTCAGACAGTGAGAGGATGGAATAAACAAAGATCAGGAGACAGAGAATGATGGAAATGCCCTAAACATGTTGTTGTTGTTTTCCAAGTTTTATTGCGAAATCTAATACCATTTTCCTTTCCCAACAATGCAAATAAATCCCCAAAGCCAGCCCATTTCAACTACTATTCTACAAAGGACATATTTCCAGCTTCTTAAGGCATAATCTGTATTTAATTCACTTTAGTGCTGAAAAACACCAGATCTTCTGATATTGGTCATTTTAAGAACTATTTGTATATATCAGTATCGACTATGAGTTTTCTTCTTCTCTTTTTTTGGTTTAATATTTCATTTTAAAACCTATGGACAATTCAGCTGAGATGTTGGCTTTTTTAAAACCCCATCCCTGTTTTTCCGTAAATATAAAGGCACACAATGAAGCATTATGCATCTATTAAAATATACACATTTGGTAAATATAGATTTCTTTTCCAAGTGTCTTTTGACATCATTATATATATTTGTATGTATTATATAATAATCAACAACACAATCATTCTCAAAATAAAGGTCACTTCATTAAGATATCTGCATAAACTGTCATCAGGACACACCACAAAAGCCCATTGCATAGTACACCAACGGGGTATGGGAATCACAAAAATAAATAAGAGAACAAGTATTTTTCCTTTTAAACAAATACATCGATTTCATATAAGAAGTGCAAATCAATGTTCACAGCAGGAAATGCCACCTGTAAAAACAAAACAAAAACAACTTCCAAGGAGACAATATTGAGACTGACCGAAATTCAATGCAGCAAAGACCATTTACTAATTGCATGTTGAATACAAATGCCTTTGTTTGACACACAGTGACAGTCTTTTGCAGCAACAAAGCTTGAGTAAAGGGCCTTATAGTTAAATAATTGCAGGATCCCTGTCCTTTTCCCACTGGTTCACTGTGGACACAGGAGTGACGCAAGCAGCTCTTAAGAGCCTTTCATTTGCTTCAAAGAAAAGCCACATGGTATATGCAGAACAGGGCATGCATCCGTCCACTTTTCCCATAACAAATACATGGGAAAGAGTATACACGGCATCTCCCGACAGGGCAAACAAATACATTAGTTGCACAGACATGTCACTTGACTGGCATTGACTACTTTGCTGTGTATGTGTGAACTGATCCCAGGAAAAGCAATGTTGTTGTGACAGTGGAAGCTACCATGGTGGTCTCATTTCTGCTGTTTGATCAGAAACGGCTCATTGACACATGCGTGTGACCATCTGATGCCACAATCACTTAATGATAATCATGAATGTACAAACCAATTCCATGCTCTCAAAATCCATCAAACTGTATATCAACGATAGATTCCCGTGGTTTGCTTCATAAAGAGCAGCAGAGCTATATCAATGACTGTATCCTGTTTTGGGTTGAAGCTTTGACCTTAGAAAGTGTTTCCATGACTTTAGTGGTAGCAGTCAAGGAAAACAAGGCGGAGACCCACCCCAACGAAGCACTTCCAAGGCAAACAGCTTCTAACGGTACATGATAAATCTAGTTTTGGTTACAAGTAAACAGATTACTTGTCTAGATGTGAAGTATTGAAATTGGTTATTACATCTTCAAACTAGGGTTTGAACTGGGATGCAAAACTCTGAACAGCAATTATTTGTGATAAACGGTATGATGAGAACAGAGCAGATCTGTCAGTGGTTCTCAAGGTAGGTATGGCCAATTGAGTGCTACTGGTTTCATTGAGTTGATTCTAAGTACTTGTAAATCTAGTTCCAACACTTAGCTATGCAGACATAGTTGGGAAGGGGCTTCGTAAATAACAATCTTTTTTTTTAAGACAGAGGAATTTAGTTCAAATCAATACTGGAGTAAGAAACATGGATAATTACACATCTGGAACTAACATGATAAAATCTCCAAATTTGTAATTAATGTGTGGTAAAGAAGGATTAATTTATCTTCCCATACCACAAAACAACAAAGTCTTCACCTATTCCCTAAATCTTATTAGCAATAGCATATTAAATAGCCATTGATCCCAATAGAAACTTCCAACTAAAGATTCTGTTTTTGAAATTTTGACTAACCCAATCACCACGTTGCTTTCCAAATATTTGGATGTAAAACTGGAAAATCAATAAAACTTAAAAAAACCAAAGAAATAGCCAACTTCAACGTAGCTATATTAGTCTGGATGGGTAAGTGGTGTTTTCACTTGAACTACAACTGCTAGTATTTCTGACCATTAGCCATTTTGACTTGGGTTGGCAACACCTGGAGGGGCTCTAGACCAAGGATGGGGAACCTCTGTTCCTCTAAACGTGAGATTACAAATTCTATTATTATTGACTTCTTGTTGACTCTGAGAAGTTAAGCCACAGAAATGTCATAGGGTTTTCTTATTCTTGTTCTAAGTCCGATTTTATGAGCGTTAAAGAAGAGGATCTTCTTTTGGAGAAGGGTGGCATAGCACAGGGATAATTTGTTGCAGCTAAATAGAAACTTGGAAAAAGAACAGAATGAAATGAATCTCCTACACTTCTTACGGAAATATTCCTTTGGCCTTTGCTTTAGAGTCACTGGGAGTTGGGCAGCACATAAATTCAATAGATGATGATGTTAATGATGATGATGGGGTTCAGTGAAGGGTTCTGCAGCCTCCTCCTTTTGAACTCCTGGCCTTCATAAGATTCCAAGTGCAAATCTCAACGGGCCTGATGAAGAAAAGTGAGACTCATAATGGAAGTGGGGATTTTGTGGATTCTTAATCTCAGTCCTATCAATAAACCTGGGCTACATACAGAGTTTAGTGTAGAAAACATGGAGCTGCAGAAGCAAAGGAATGGAAAAGAGATACATACAACCCTTCAGGTAGGACTGCAATAGCCTTTCTTCCTATATATATATTTTCAGATGTAACACACACACACATACACACACACACACACACTGCTTTTATTTAGTGGCCTATGATTTAGATAAGAGAAAACAGAATGGTGGCATTTGTTTCCTCTATGTGTTGCAAATAAAGCAGGACTGAACTTTCAGGATATCAGTATGCAAAATAACTACAAGTTATTGTAGAATTAGGTATCTTTTGAGTGAAGTAATCTTACACATAACGGTAGTACATATTTATTCATGTTAATCAGGGCTCATATGACCTAAATCAAAGATATTGTGATCTTTGTTGAAACCTTGCTTCAATTACACTCAAGGAAGAATAATGGAAGCTAGTAGCCAATTATGTTTTAGAGAAGAAGCCTTCACATTCTAGATTTAGCTGTCGATACTTTATTTTCAAGAGAGATGTTTGTAGATAGTGGTCATCTATGTGATCAACAAAGGAGACACTTGTAGGAGATTTTATAAAAATTACAAGGAACAATCTCAGCCTCAGGCAAGACTTTTAGAAAAAGAAGAGGCACTTGGGAACTTATTATCACAGCAAATAAATAGAAGAAAACAAGAAAACAGAGGAATTTTCTAAGTAGGTTTAGTGGGGAAGGATCATACTAATCTCCCAGAGAAAAAAATATCAAGGTAAGTTTGCCATTGTTTGATGAAGCCAAGCATAACAGAAGAGCTACTTGTTTGGTCAAATAGTTTCCACAGAAGAACAAAACCAAGCTTGTCAACAATAAATATAAGTGTCAAAAGCCTTAGGAAAGGAAATATTTTCTAATTTATCACACAGAACGTAAAATGTTTGATTAGCTGTCTATTGGATGTAATGTTATGGATTTGTGCTCAGAGTAGTGAGCTTTCAGTTTTCAACAACAAGTCCATTACTCTGAAACCAAGGTGGCTGAGTTGGAGATGCTCAGAGGGTTAGGGTTAGGGTTGCTGAGGTCTAATAGGATATAACGGCCTCATCTCACACTCAGGATGATAGCTCTTTTGCTACAAAGATGAAGGAGGATTCTTATGAAGAAGGATATCATCTCAAGAACAAAGAAGACATTCCTTTTAGAGGGACCCAATCATTGGATAATAAATTTCCTTTCTCTCATACCTGAATACTCCGCCAGGGATAGGCAGATTTGTTTGGTTGTGCAATTGATATTAGAAGCAGAGGTGGGTTAGGTGATGAATGCATAGATTGTGTGTTAATTTGTCTTCTTAATGAAGACTACAGACATTAGGCACAATTCTGAGAAGCTGCTTGATGTTACTGGGGGATGGAGTAGTGGCCAATGAGTCTAACCAGAGATTGGCTACATTCATGTATAGAGTAAGAAGTCAACATTTCCCAAATGACTGTGACCAACACTGTTGATCTTGGAACTCAACAAGGGAAAAGCAAATCTAGATTTAATCCACAGTGATGACCATAATCTCATATAAGACTTAAGTGTTGTAGAGATGATAGGAAGCAGTGAACAAACTGTTGTTACATATCCAACTGGGAAATTGCTTGCAGGGTTCAATGCAATTACATCTGACTACAAAATGGAAGAACTAAAGCCAAGGATATTGGTGAATAAAAGATGGAAAGGAAGGAGTAAGTGGGTCACACACTCAATCATGCTTATAAATTATATAAAGTCATAATAATTAAGACTCAACTAGAATGTATTCTCCAATATCAGGAGGGTCAATCCAGTTCCAGAAGATCTCTAATAATTCCTAAGAGCCTGTAAAGTTAAGGAGGACAGCAACAATTAAGAAGGCAAAATAAAGGTAGCCCAAACAAAGAAATAAATAAAGAATAAAAGGAAAAAGGAAATTGTAATATATTGTGATGCTTTTATATAACTCCATATTAAATCCATATTAGGAAAAAGTTCTGGTAGTCACATTGTAAAATGATATAATATAGCTGGACAAATCAGGCAGAAGAGGACAACCTAAATGACTTGAACACCTGCCCTAAGGAAAAAGGAATTTGGAACCTTAGCATAGAAAACAAGCATCTGGGAGGATCTTGTCTGAACTACACAAAAGCAAGCATGCATGGAGACAAGGAGTTTTTGTCCCACACTTTCTCAAAACACTAGAGGTCATCCAATGAAGCTGGTGAGAAAGAGATTTTGAAGAGCAAAAGGAAGCACTTTCTTCATACAGCAACTCATTCACATGTTGAATTGATTGCCACATGTCATGGTGATGACTACTGATTTAGATGGTTTTAGGGATAGTTGAATAAATGTATTCAGGTCCAGTTTATTATGGGCATTTAGTCTTCACAAATTAATGCTACTTCCTTGTTAGTAGCTGGATGCATCCAAATATGAATTGCAGGGAAGAATTTGTGGGAGAAGGGGGTGTCTCTATCACTTGCTTTAGCATCTTGGAGACATGTAGTTGGCCAGTGTGAGAAACAAAATGTTGCACTGAGATAGTCCTGATTCTGACAATAAAGTAAGGAGGTTTTTGTGCTTAGGAAATTATATGGTAGAAGAGTTTTAATGACATGTCCATGCCGGAAACTTTATTCTGTAAGGAAGTAATCAATTGTGTTTTCCACTACCATAATTTAAACTAGTATAGGATAAAAAAGAACAGTACTGTGTAATTCTACTGAATTTCAGCATTTACTGTCATTCTATTGAAATTTTATTGCCATCGTACGGCGTCTGCATTGTTCTGATCTATAGAATTTACATCAGAGAATATAGATAACCAAATTTCCTTCAGTGAAAGGAAAGCCAACCCAAAATCTTACCAAGATGCAAATCTAGTCCAATCATGTAATGTCATATCATAATTAATCACTTTGGTATCTTCCTGGAATGGTCTTTATAGTCAAGATGGGCAAATGTGATGGTGCAACTGAAGCTCGGCATGGGTAATGTAATGCAAATACAAACCAGGCAGAATTTTGGCTGCACCAATGGAGCTGCCACCTTGACTTTTATGACCATACTCTGTGGAGAAGCCTGGTTCACCAGGAAAAAAATGAAGGTCAGTGGGGATTAGCTGAGATGGCACAAACAAACAAAAAGTATGGCATCAAAATGCAAATGGGAAAAGATTAAATTGTACAAAGTATTACAATTGTACAAATAATGTTTTGGTATGTGAAAAGATGCACTTGTTCTACCCAACCACTGAATCTCTATTTTCTCTGTGTCATATTCCTTGGGAACATACTATAGTACCATCCTCAGCATGCCAACTTGATTTGTCAATCTTATCTTTAAATAAAGGAAACTCTGATCTATTTGTCAGATGACTTGATAGTCACCAGCCAGGGCACAAATGAGCATTTTCTACAACAAGGGTCTGCAGCCTATATCCTATGGTTATATTTGCCCTCTAGCCCTCTTTTCACTCCACCAGGACATAACTTTTCACAAAAAGCAAACAAAAAATGAATGGATGTAATTAAGATGCCATTAATTTCAACATATCTATTACAGTTATTTCCCGTGCCTCCAACCCTTCTCCTTATTCAGCAATATTGTCACTTGATTCCCTAGGATGACATCACAAAATCATTGTCATGCCATCAGAAGTCCACAGAGGGAAGGAGGAGGAAAAGAAATGTGGTCCTCAAATACAAAAAAGATTGTCTATTCTTGAGGAAAGCATTGGAAATATTAACATTTTCCCTACCAATGGAACCCAATTTATGTTGCTGATAAATGTTGGATGCAAAATGTTGGATGCATTTTCGGCTGAAAGCTTAAGTCAGTGCAAACAGTAAGGCTTCACAAGCTCTCCTAGTTTGGTAAAGGATCAGCTGCTGTCCACATCAAATGAAATAACATTAGGGCTGGGAGGGTGTGTGTAGAGAAATCAGTTTTGATTCCTTTAGTTGGACCTTCAGTGGATTCAGAATGAACCCTTGACAGAACCATCCTGAGCAGCAGTGAGTGAGTGAAGTAATTACTGGCAGAAGGATCCAAACCTTGATAAGAATGGTTTCAAATGAAGTTGCTGCCTTGATTCACACAACACTCTTAACTGGGTCAGTTAAAGACCTAACAAATGCATTTGCACAATATGTTGAGTTTGCTAGTAACTCATGAAGCTTGCCATGTTGTGGAAATGCTTATTGAGTTAGGCCATCATGGTTCATAATATTAATCCCCCCAAATGGGTGAATCCAGTAACTGGGTTGAACAGGTTGTGTGAATACTGCCCCTGAATTTCAGCCCAAGTGTTAGCTTAGTGACCAAATAAAATAAAACGACATGGTTGTGTTTCTATCGCATCTACTCTGGTGAGTAGTCTAACTCATCATTAGAAATCAATGCATCTGAGTTCTGTTTATGTTTGGCTTTGTTCTTTGATTTGCTACTTGTCCGACTGCTTTCCTTTCCTTCAGCCATCTGCTGGTAAGAGAAACCTTTGTCATCAGCAGGATCCCAGTCCTGGAACTTTTCATTCCCAGCGGAGTCAAATCCTTCTTCAATGGAGAATGGATCCACATCAACATCGTAACGTTGGTAAGTGCTTTGGTGCAAAGCCTCCTCTCGAGCTGTGATTTCCAGCGTACTGTTCCATATGCCGTAGCCAAAATAAATCAGCAGTCCTAGGGAAAAGAGAAGAGAATTTGGCCCATGAATGGCTATGTTCAAGCCCCCCATATTTATTTTAATCATGGTCAGTTGACAAAGCGAGGAGCAAGAGAGAACCCAAAGGTGCTTTTTCAAGAGGCAACTGGACTTCCTTGTTTTTTCTTTGAAGGCGTTTCACTTCTCATCCAAGAAGCTTCTTCAGCTCTGACTGGATGGTGGGGAATGGACTTATATTTCTTGCAGATAGCTGGTCATTTGCATTCTTTTAGAGAGTCGTTGAGGCCACTTGGAGTTTATCTGTGTTGTCTGGGTCACCTGAGTATTGCCAGTTCCCCACCATCCAGTCAGGGCTGAAGAAGCTTCTTGGATGAGAAGCAAAACGTCTTCAAAGAAAAACAAGAAAGTCCAGTTACCTCATGAAAAAGCACCTTTAGGATAACTATGACCTGGATGACTGAGAATCTCCATAGACATTGAGCAACAGAGAAAGTCCTGTAGATGAAAAATGTAATCATAGTATATTTGATCAAACTTTGCCTTCTCCTTCTTTTTGATCTGCTTTTACTAAAGAAGAAGGCTGACCTACATTAGGACTACACAAAGCTTTGGAAGGATCTCACTTTGACAGTGTTTGAAGTGAAACAACCCTTCCAAGCTGCTTCATGAAGTAATGCAGGACTTTTCCTCCTACTTTCTAAAATCAAAGTAAGGCAGCCATATGTCTACAGAGATTCTCAGTCATCCAGGTCATGGTTGTCCCAAAGGTGCTTTTCAAAGGCGACTGGACTTTCTTGGGGTTTTTTCTTTGAAAACATTTTGCTTCTCATCCAAGAAGCCTCTTCATTTCTGACTGAATGGTGGGGAATAGAAGGATTTATATTTTTTTTGCATCATCTGGTTATTAGCACTCTAATGGTAGCTCTCTGAGAGTCATTGAGGCCACTTGGGGATTTATCTGTACCCTCGGGGTCACCTGAATCAGAGTGCAAATGGGTGTGGGACCTTTCAGCAGTCCCCAGGTTTCACACCCATTTGCACCCTGATTCAGGTGACCCTGAGGGTACAGATAAATCCCCAAGTGGCCTCCACAGAGAGCTAACCACCGACCTTCTGAATGCTAACAACCAGATGACTGCAAAGAATATAAATCCTTCTACTCCCCACCATTCAGTCAGAAATGAAGAAGCTTCTTGGATAAGAAGTGTGAAATGTTTTCAAGGAAAATAAAAAAACCCTGGAAAGTCTAGTTGCCTTTTGAAAAGCACCTTTGGGACAAGGCAGTCATACTGTTTCACTTTGCCTTGTTTCTGAGTTCTCTCCTGGCAGTCCCAACGCCTGGAAAAAGATTTTACACATCTGCAGCAGACACGGAGAGGTTGCTTTAGGCAACCTGAACTGCGTGTTGTGTATGTGAGGCAAGAAGAAGTGCCTCGCTGCTGCAAATTGTGTTACCTCATAGCCTTGCAGAGAACAAGGTCATCTCCTGAGTATGAAGTGCCTAGAGGAGGCAATTCACAGAGATCCACTGTAATTAACTGCTATAATGTTGAATAGTTTACTTTATAATATTTATAATTCAAGTATGGAATATATACACTGCTGGATAGTTATATAATTGGCTCAGTTCTGTTGTTCCTGCTTCTTCCACAATGAATTCTTTCTCCCCAACAAAATATGTATTATTTATTACATTGTTGAGCTACAAAACAAGACACCCAGGCAGAAAAGGAACAATGTTGAAGAAGGACAGTCTATTTTTCCTTTTCTTTTAGCTTTCCCACTTGTATGTTTTTCATAAGATGTTCAAAACAAGATACATGCATCACCTAATTAAATTTTTTTTAAAATCAGAGAGGCTGCCCATTCTCTCTAGGTTATTCAAAAAATAGCCATAGAAAAACAGAGATTAAAAAGAGCATTCGAAAGGAACAATCTGCAAATGGACTTAAAATGTAAACAATGGATGTGAATAAACAAGAGGCCGTTTTACTTAAAGTTCCAATAGTTCACCATGTAAATGTAGTCTGGAATGGTCCCAGATAATTTATTTTTCAACCTAGTGAAGTTATGTGAAGGCATTCCCTAATTCATTAATTAATGTCATTGTTTAACTGTGACTTAACGAGCAGGTTCAGACAATGTAGAGTAAGTCATAAATCATGTTTTATTACCTGTATTTGGAATCACATTATGCCTCAGGATATTGAGTCAAATAATTTTTGAAAAGCCAATTCAGCTATTTCCTTTCTCTAATGAAATAGGTTTCTCTCAGACTCTGCAGATATGCTGAATGGACAGCAGCTCCCATTACTGACAGCTGACATGGTGTTTCTTCATGGCTTTATAAACCGTGATTTGCAAAGCCATGGAGAATTGCCTGAACATTTTCACTGTTGGCTACTTAGGATTTTGAGACAAGGTGCTTCCAAATAGCAATATCAATAGCACTTAGACTTATATATTGCTCCATAGTGCTTTACAGCACTCTCTGGGAGGTTTACAATGCTGAGTCAACCTTGAGCCAGTCAGGATCAAACTCCTGACTGTGGGCAGTTAGCCTGCAATACTGCATTTTAACCAGTGCGCCAGCATGGCTCCGAACCCTGAAGGTACCATCAAATCAAGAAAAACCTTGACGAAGATAGGAATTAAAGTTTCAGTCCAACATTGGGTGGTCCTATTTTTGGAAAGGCTGCTTTGATTACTCCCATTTCAAATTCAGGACATACCCACAAAGCACCAGACAGCAAACCGTATCCAAGTGATCTTTGAAAGTTTCAGCATGAGATAGATGTTCACGAGCATAGCAAATGCAGGAACAAAAGGCAGGCAGGGGGCCATGTAAGGCAGCTTTTTGGGGTTTTCTGGCTGTTGAAGGATAACAAAGACCAACATAATAATCAGCAGGACCATGAGGACCACTAGAAGAATTGCCCACCAGCTCTGGTCATAAACATAGTCCACTCCAAAGATAATGAAAGAGCAGAAGACAAACATAAGGACAAACAGCAAGAGTACACAGGTGGTAACAGTCTGGCCTGTAGCTGCTGTAGGCCTGTCCATTTTCCCTGGCAGTCCAAGATGGATTCTCATAGTGTAATATCGTGGTCCTATTAATTTCTTCAACTTGATGAGATAGATGTTTTCAGACTCATCTGCTTCTATTCCCGAGGTCATGTCAACTGTGCCATAGTTGGGATGGTTGATGTTGTAGGTGGACTTGTCTGATTTTCCAATTAGCATCTCGTTGTCACCCAAGGAAGGGAGGTTCTTTGCACCACAGGTGTTGGTGGGGGGTCCTGCAAAATCTTCCCCATCACTAACTGGAGAGCAAACTTCTTTTTCACACTCAGCTAAAATCCCTTCTTTCTTTTTCGTGTGCTCTTCAGAAAGGAATTTGACAAAGCCATCAATATCACTCTCTGGCTGATACCGCAGAAGTAGGACACATACAGAGACTAAGGTGTAGGCAAGCAAAGTACCAATGGACATCATCTCTATCAGGTCCCTCAGGCTCACTAGCAAGGAGAGGAGTGCTGCCAGAAATCCTGAGACAATGCATGCTACTACAGGGGTCTCAGTATAGGAGCTTACATGGGCCAAGAATCTAGGGAGAAAAGAAGGAAAGTTACTTAGCATCAACTCCATATTTAACATTACAGACAGGCAACACCACAGACAGTTGGGTGGGATAGGATTTCATGATCTACTGTCCTTCAGGTGTGTTGAGGTAGACCATAAATTCCCAGCCAGAACAGATCAAAGCTATATTGACTTGGAATTCTGAAAGTTACATTTCCATACAGGAGGACAATGCGTTGAAGAAAGAGACTGTACTATGTTACACAACAGGAAGAAAGCCTGAAAACTTCCTTAAAACTTTCAATGAAGAACAGGGGAAAAGGTCAATCCCACCTCCAGTGTCCCCAGTTGCAGCTCACTTTATTTATTCTATTCATTTATGTGGCAAGGAAAGTATCTGCAAGGGAAACTATTAGACAAACGAACCCAATTCCTCCAAGATACACACAGACCTGCCTTAACATTTAGCAGATCGAGACAGTCGGGAAATAGAGAATGATGTCCAGCTATTCCTTCTAAGCTTCCTCATCATTTCTCTTTCTTAGATTACAGAATTGGGTTTCGCAGATGGCCTGCTTTGCATTGCTAATTTAGCTTTCTGCCCTCTGAAAGACCCTTGTGATGTTGAAATGAGTCAAAACCCAGCTCAGTTGGGCTTCTCCACATGAAATGGCTGACCCGGCATGCCTCACACTATTGGCATAGCAATATTCATAATTTGGATTTGATGCACGTCCCTTCTCACTGAACCTTTCAACTCTAAAATAAGCTTCTTATATTGTTTAGATTTTAGATGTAGGCCAAATATGTTAAAATTCAATTATATGCTCATTGAACCACGGTGACTGTGGAATATTTACATGGCAATAGACAGTGGACAATTGTCCCTTAATTCATTCATGATTGATGAATTATGGATAAGGATTGTACTCCTATCCATTCACGTGCTCCTCCTCTCTCTTCATGACTTCTCCAGTGAGCAGCTCCCAGTTTAAACCAGAATTGCCATTACATTTGAGCCAAAGAACTTAGAGAAGATCCTGGCTTATTATCTTGATTATTTAATTACATTTTGTAAGCTGCCAGAGTCACTGTTAGTGAGCGGGTGGCCATATACATTTTCTAAATAGATAAATAAAATTAGAATTTTCTGGTTTGAACTTAATGGGAAACTTGAATTAGATACAAACCACAACCCTCTCTCCACTGAAGCTGACAGATAATGAGAAGAATACGGGAAGGCCATGGAGCCATCACATTCACCCCGTTGTCTGAAAATAATCCACACATTTTCTGCATAACTGCTTTGAGATGTTATCTCAGCATTGAAGAAAGCCACCACCCAAGGAGAACCTCAACCTCCTTGTCAGGATTTAAAGTATTTTAGGCATTTGTACTTGTTTGCACTGTGATTGTCCAGGGCTGTGGAGTCAGAGTCGGAGTCGGAGTCGAGGAGTCGGAGTCGGAGGAAATTTTGGGTACCTGGAGTCGGAGTCGGAGTCGGCAAACAATGCACCGACTCCGACTCCTACTAAATTTAGATTGGAATTAAAAAAAAAGCAAGTTTAAATGTCCCAATTCACAAAAAGTTATAATTAATGACTTCTCTACTGTAAGAATAAAGACCAATGCATGCAGTGCCTCACGTAACCGCAAANTTCTGCTGTTACAGGGAACGCAGCGCCCATGGGTAACCTAGCCTCTCACTGATAAGGGATTAAGTAAATATGTTTTTTGCAGGACTAGAGACACTTGTATAAGTGAAGGGAATGGAGGGTCAATAGTTCAAGACTGAAGCTGTAAACCATTGGAAAAACTGCTGTCATTCAGCTAAGGCTATAAAAACTTGTAAACTCCAATTGTTAGCTTATTAATACAGAGGAGTCGAAGTCGGGGAGTCGGAGTCGGAAGTACAAAAAATTGAGGAGTCGGAGTCGGAGCCGGAACATTTATCTACCGACTCCACAGCCCTGTGATTGTCAGTGTGGTGTGGATGTAGGTTAACATCTTACCTGAAGAGAAGTCCATCACCAGCCATAGCATAAATTACCCGAGGCATCGGGAAGAGGGAGCCCAACAAGCTCACGGTGAGCCCAGCAACAGATCCAATAGCAACAATGAACTTGGCCGTGTAAAACCCATGAGCTGCAAACATCTCCATCAGGGGCGATTCCGTATCAATGTCACTGTATGGCACCATCAGTGTTAAGACAATACTCACCTATTGTAGAAAACAGGAAGACAGATAGTCAACGAGAGGGACACGGACGAAAAGAAATTTGAGGTTCCACTAATACTGAACTTCAGTATATTATTTCAAACGACTAAAAACTTATATACAGTAGTTATGCTGGTATTTGACTTTTTTGGTCAAAACTGTTTGAGAACAGCAGAAAACTGATATTTCCAGAGGGCTTTTCAGTCAGATAATTTTTTTCTTTGTCTATATATTTATCTTTGAGCTGATCTTGTTTTTGTTTTGGGGGAGGGATTTGCATTGTTGTTACCTTTTTAATATTGTGAGCCATCCAGAATTATTAGGAATCAGATGGTCCTCTAAACCAAATTAATAAAAAAAAGAAAATAAGGAAATAGTGAAATTCTAAACTATGCTACACTAAATTAAATATCTCTTTAGTACTACTATTTCCTATATTTTCTTTTTAAAAAATCCAAGTTTCGCAAATCTAAAAAGGAGATAATTCCATAATGTAAAAGAAAGTTTAACCTGCAATGAAATGTTAGCTGCCCTTATAATTATTGGTGAACAAGTTCTGGCTTCATTGACTGAAAGGAGTTACGTTTTGCTACTGAGAAGTTGTGGAATGTTTATGAGTATTCCAATAGTTCAGATTTTTTTTTAAAAAAACAAAACATCAGTATGCAAAGCCAAAGGATAAATGGAGTTGTTGGATAGGCAGCATTTTACAACAACAGTTAACTGTAAGTATATGAAAGATATGCATGGGAGGATTATTTAAATAGGGACAATATGTAACCCAAGCAGCATGTGCCTTCTGTATGAATAGTGTGTGTGTGTGTGTGTGTGTGTGTGTATTTGTGTAAAATGGAATGTGAATATAAAATAGGCAAAGACAAGATTAGAAATAGCAAACTTATCTCATTCTTTGTTAGCAAGACTGAACTAAGATCTTTTGCTGCCTGGATAGGACAGGGAATTACTCCCTCCCTCCCCTCTTTCTGGCTATTTTATTTTCTCAGACAGAAAATGTTACAAATGTCTTTCTCTCCTTTCTGGCACTAGAACTGCAAGAATAATAAACTAAATTCCCATTCAATTATCAGTTAAAATTCCTTTGATGGTCTTTTCATAAAAATCAAAACTAGCTGTGGAGCATTGAATTCAAATACTCTCTAAGGTATTATCCCCATATTAGTAGAGCAGAATTCCAGCTGGTTTTTGCCCCTGATAGATTTCTTTTAAAAAGTTTTGTAATTGCCAACATTTGCAAAGTGTGAAGACTTTAAATATATTTTCTGCTAATCTAGGTAACTATTTAATTTATCACTGTGCTTTTGAGACCTCTGAAGGGACTAGGTTCACAGCAGATGATGCAGGAAAAAAGGGACCCTTAGATCTACTTTCATATCCTCCTCCTCCTCCTCCTCCTCCTCCTCCTCCTCCTCCTCCTCCTCCTCCTCCTCCTCATTTTACTTGCTTTGGGTGTCGAGGGAGATACAAAGTTCTGGCTCTTGCCAGAATTATATAATTATAGTTCCTGTATCTGGGCTGGTTAAATTCATGAGAAATATGCTTTGTTCTAGATTTTTTACTTTGTCAGACAAAGTAATCAAAACTACACATGTAAGATGCAAGCTCAACGGTTTATTATAGTCTGCCTATTATACAGGAATCTCCCCAGACTGCCAGTCTTAGCCTGGGAACAGTGGTTAAGGTTCTGTAGAGCTTAAGGAGGGGAGGGTCAGTTGTGGACCTCTTGCAGCTGTGCAAGGACTCAAAGCTAATCCCAGACTTGAGGCTCCCCCCCCCACTTGGTTGGGTGTTTCCCAACTGATATGATAGCCTAATACAGATTGCCAAACTACTTTAAGAAAAGCTGATCATTCAGATTTTTTCCCCCTTGGAGATATACATTATTGTGATGCTAGTTGAGAATTGTAGGAGCTGTAATCCAGTTTGTCCTGGTTACCTGGTTGGGAAAATTAACTTCATAGTGCAGTGATGAATTGACAAATATTTGAAACAGTTTTTTGTGTGGAAACTGTGCACCTTTTCATGTGCACCTTTTCTCTCCTGTAAAGCAGAAAATTTTATTGAGAAAAATTTCTTACTTACAGATACATATGCTACAAGGCATGTGACCAACGAAGCAGTGATGGCATATGGGATAGATGTATTGGGACTCTTGGCTTCTTCTCCTGTAGTAGCAATGATGTCAAAACCAATGAAGGCATAAAAGCAAGTGGCTGCCCCTTGTAGTACCTGCAAAGCATTTATATAATGTTGCCCATTAATGCTATACAATGATGATTAAAGCTTATTGAATCTTTACTTAAAAGTTTCCTTTGGGGTCCTTGGTGCTCTCTGACCTTGGTTGTTTTCTTGTAGGCATTTCATTACCAAACTAGGTAACGTCATCAGCACCATCAATGCTAACCAAGCTCAGATTTGCACTCTCTGCAAATCAATGTAGCCCCCTTGTTACATTCTTTCATAAATTTCCCTGGGTTGACTAGAATGGCTTCACTTACTGTTTTTCTCTTATTCCAATTCTCAATTTTTTTAATAATAATAATAATAATGGAATAGTTGGGCTGCATGGAACTAGATCAGGCATGTCAAACTGCTGGCCTGTGGGCCGGATGCGTCACGCCGAAACCGCACCCACCTCACTTGGTGTGGGAGATAACTTCACTCTTACATAAACTGAATCATTGGACAAGGTAAAATAAAAAAAATAACTAAAAAAGATTAATCCTCCCTTTCTTCATTCTATCAGGAATGTCAAGTTGGTTGGAGAGAATCCCCTGGGAATTAAAAGGAAGATATGGCAGGGTGACAAAGAGAATTTGACCCATTTTCTGTGAATAAGCCAGGATGATTGTATAATAAGAAAAGACCTGGGTATGTTTTATTAGATAGCCCTTCCTAACAAAACTTGATTTTTGCTTGTATCACTGTTCGTCTCAATGAGCAACTCATCTGCCTCTTGATGCCAGGCAATTTAATCATACATTGCTTAATTAGTTTGTTAAGTCCTCAATTCTTCAGAGAGCAAGATAATTATGTTTATGAATTGCTAATATCACCCTCCTGAATAATTCCCTTTGGAGCCCTTTCAATTTTGACAACTTGGGAAAGAACTGTTGTCTTTTGGGTTTACCTGAATAAAATTCAGGCATAGACATCAGAGGAGGGTTAATTTGAAAATGAGCAGTAAAAGAGAAGCACATTTCTGTAAGGAAAGGAAAAGAAAACATTGAGAAGTGGAGGAACTGAGGGCTGTGTATATGTGTCAGGGAATTCCAAACCGGAAAGAGTTAATCCAGTCTAAACCTGCCAATCTAGACTGAGGAGAAAAATTGGCCTAACCTTGAAAATTCAAATTCTGAGCAACTAATTTGAAGCAGAAAGGTCATTCTCTCTCATAAATGAGCTCTTAAAAAACTGGTCTAAGTTCCATTTTGCTTTAGTCTTTTTGCTTTCCATCACAGGGAGATGCACCTCATCTGGAGAAAAGTTGGAGACTTAGAAAACATGGAACGAGATGAAAATTAGGATTTTGTATATATATATATATATGGGAGTGACCTAGCCTATTTCATTATGGCATCAGTTCCATTTTGTTTCCCTCTATTATGTGTGCATCTTCTTGAAATATTAACTAAAATTAAAGCCTGTTAAGATCCATGAAATTTTCCATTCCCCCCCCCCCTTTCTCCTACTGTCTTCAAGCATCAATTACTTCCTTGGTTCAATCAGCTCCTGTTGCCAAGATCTTGCCCAGATGTCTGAAGGCTGTTGGGAGTCTGAACAGGGAGGAATAGGCTGAAACTCAACCTTGACAAGACCAAGTGGTTGTATTTGGACTCTTCAGATCTGGAGATGTTCCATCTTTAGTTCTGAATGGCAGCACTCCCTCCAGATGTGACAAATTGGGAGTGTTTGGGTCTCCTAGTTCCTGCTTCAGGAGCCCAGGGCAGCTGTGGCCAGAAAAGGTTTTGCACAAATTCATCTAGTATAAGTAGTCCTCCACCTACCTATGGCCATAATTGAGGACTCAATTACTGGTGTAAGTTATGATGGTCTTTAAATGACTGTGTCTGATTTTACAGCTTTTTTGTGGTGGTTGTTAAGTGAACATGGTGATTGTAAATCAAACACTGTGGTCATTAAGTTCATTTTGGGGTGTTTTTTTTTTTACAGGGAACTGGAAGTGACTGCCAGTTGCGAACAAAAACATTGTAAATCACAGCTGTGGAACCATGGGATGTCGCAAATGGATACAAAATGTGTTCCCGTTGCCAAGCGTTCAAAATGTGGTCATGTGACTAACAAGGGCACAGCCATTGGAAGTTCAAATCCAGATCATAATTAACTTTCTGGGGGCTTAGCATAACTTTGAATGGCTGGTAATGCAACTGATCATAAGTCAAGGCCTACCTGTATTTCAAGTGCACCCATTTATGGCCAGCTTGCATTTGGATTATTGCAAATTATGAGCGTGCCGCAAAATATCTGTATTACACTTGTATGGTTACCAATAAAGTTCCGATTTTACAGTTTTTTATAATTAATTTATAATATAAAATACAAAAACATAAAAGCAAATAGTAGGAAAAAAGGGAGGGAAAGGGGGAAAGGAAAAGTGTAGAAAAGAAGGGAGAAAAGAAAAAAAAAGGAATTGACTTCCAATAAATTTCCAAGTGTAATTCAAGGTGCTGGCTATCACATATAAAGCCGTTTATGGCATAGGGCCTCATTACCTCAGGGATCATCTGTCCTCTGTAGTTTTGCTCATCCTTTACAAACTGGCAGAGCCAGCTTGCTCCAGGTCCCATACATTAAATAGTGTCACCTGATAGGACTCAGAGGATGGATCTTCTCTTTCATAGTTCCTGTCCCTTTGAAGGATATTTCCTTACCACTCCCCAAGTTTTGTATGGCTGCCCCCCAGGAGGGCTTTGGGGTTATGAGGGGTGATGGATCCCTTGGGGGATATTTATTAGAAGTTGTGTCATTTCCCCTGACATTTGCTCTGTATATTGTTTTTGTTGCATTGTTTTGAATGGTTGATATTGTACACTGCCCAGAACTGGGATGGAGTTGGCCAACCTATACATTTAATAATTAAAGATAATCCTCGACTTGCAACAGTTAATTTAGTGACTGTTCAAAGTTACAATGGCACTGAAAAAAGTGACTTATGACTGTTTTTCATACTTATGACCATTGCAGCATCCCCATGGTCACATGATCACAATTCAGACGCTTGGCAACTGACTCATGTTTATGACGGCTGCAGTGTCCTGGGGTCATGTGATCACCTTTTATGACCTTCTGGCAAGCAAAGTCAATGGAGAAGCCAGATTCACTTAATAACAGCGTTACTAATTTAACAACTGCAGTGATTCACTTAGCAACCGTGGCAAGAAAGGTCATTAAATGGGGCAAAATCTACTTCGCAAATGTCTCACTTAGCAACAGAAATGTTGGGCATAATTATGTCGTACGTCGAGGACTACCTGTACACAAATAAATTCCTATCATCCCCAAACTCTGGATGTATTAACCAAGGTTAGTAGGTTCTACAGTCCAAGCAACCTCTGGAAGTCAGCTATGGTCTTTCTAGCAATGCTGTGAAATGTATTATGGCTGGGGACCTCACTGACTCCTACTGATAGAAGAAAGCATTTCAATGTCTGAAGCTCCCATCTCTCCGGAGAATATTCTGAAGGCACATTGGATGCTGCAACTCTTAACTGAATCCCCATGGAGGGATGAGCAGCACAACAACATAAAACCTAACAAACAGTTCAGAAAATCTACCTGCAATTGAAAAAAATGTAATTATTCCACAGCCCAATGTGTTTTGGACTCAAATGGACCTTCGGGGCATTGTGCTTACAATACAGTGGCTCTTGAGTCCAAAAGGTTAACCAGACATCACTATTTTTATATTTTATTGAAACAACAAAATTAAAATAAACGGGTGGAAGAGAGGCTCTGTGTACATGGAAACATGCATAGTTTGGATTATGCTTTGTAAAATATTGCCTCTGTCTCATTACTGACAGGTTAAAGGTGTATATCTATTCATCCTAGGACACTTCAGAATATTCTAGTACAGATCCAAGTTCAGCTACAAAATACTGTGATTGTTATTCCATTATATTTAGAAAAAGGAATGGGATATACGCTGAATGACAAATAAGCCACTTCTAGTGTACCCCAAACCCTTCAGCAGCCTAATTTCTAGAGGAAAAGATTTTTTCTATTTACGTTTGTAAATACAAATGTGCAATCTGTTCTATATTGTCCTCTGTATAATTTGAATTATTATGCTTTCTTATAACAAACAAAGCCCTAACATGTATCATTTGGCACATAAAAAGTAAAGGCTCCTTTGAATCAAGTTCAAATCTCAATCATTTCACAAATATGTCCACAGTTTTCTGGAAAAAATAGCAGAAGAATTTGCTATGCTATCATGAGGGATGGTTTTTCCCCCCAATTTCCTAGTTTGTCCCTATACTTGGAATTCTCTGTTGTCTCTCACTGATATACTAGCCAATAAGAATTCTGCTTAGGTTCCAAATTCAGACAATCCACGCAACTTTACATTAACACCTCAAAAATACACCTTCTTCTAATGAAGAATGATGGGTAGTGATGAGTTTTGTAGCAAAGTCTCTTTAAGTGGCTTATGACATTTTCTTCTAATCAAAACCATTGATAATATACTGTTAACTACCTAGAGCAGGGGTGCCAAACTCGCAACGTCACGTGATGTGTCACAACATATCATGACTTTTTTTGCCATTGCCAGCAATGAGGTAGTCCCGGTTTCGCTATGATGCATATGGCCCGCCGGCCGGCAGTTTGACACCCCTGACCTAGAGCAATTGGCTGTGGAATTCTGGGAACTGAAATCCACATATCTTAAAGTTACCAAGGTTGAGAAACACCATTCTAGAGCTCTATCGCCATTTCCCAATTTTACTTCTATCAAATTGTCATAAAATATTCACTCACCCCTGACCATCCAAATGGCAGGAACTGCCCCTCGGCCCAGTATTCTCCATTCACATAGGTAAAGCCTGCAATCATGATGAAGATCCACACAGCCAAATTGATCACATTCAACACATTGTTCAATCCTACTGAGTTTTTCACTCCCAAAGCAACTATGATAGTTACAATCACTGCAATAACCAAAGCTAGTAGATCAGGGTAGGACTCTTCCCCTTTACCTGTGAAAAGAAAACAATGAGCGATTCCAGAAATCTAGACAGAATCAATATAATGGCAGAGAAAATGACTTCTGAGATGATTTCACTCTAGGCCAGGGGTCTTCAAACTTGGCCCTTTTATGACTTGTGGACTTCAACTCCCAGGATTCCTCAGCCAGCCTGCCTGGCTGAAGAATTCTGGGAGTTGAAGTCCACAAGTTATAAAAGGGACAGATTTGAAGACCCCTGCTCAAGGCATTTGCTACCATGTTAGGCTACGCTCATTTACATGACAATGAAATCACATAGTTGTCCTCATAGCTTCTCTGTGGTTTTTCCCCCCATCTTTCTGTGGGACCTTTAGAAAACTTATTTTTTTAAAAAAAAACATGCCCAAACTCCAAGTGTTGTTTAATAATTTTATTTTTCCAGAGGAAAGGAAAAAGTGATGTTCTTCCCATGCCATGCACAGAAGTGGGCCACAATAGCAGCTGAATCTTTTTCCAACATTGGTGAGGGGACAATATTCTTTCTGTTGTTGAAAAAGTCAAAAGACCATGTTCAGAGACACAGATACACCATGTGTGGTATATACTTCTCAATCCTAAACCTTGCCATCTGAAGCATCTGTCTCATTCTGCCCAATATATGGGCAGAATCCTATATATTTCATATTAACTTGGGGTCTACAGACATTGAAGTGGGACCCTTGAAATTATTAGCAGCATCTTGGCATATTTACTCTCCAGCAAGAATTCGGCTGGTTTTCAGAGTCCAAGTAGTATGATCAGGCATAAAAACTAGTTTATATTCAGGACATTCTCACCCAATCCATTCAAAGTCCCAACGCTGTCAATCATCCAGTGACTGATGGTGTGATTGGCCAGGGAGTCGAACATGCTGCTGAGAGCACTGGCACCAGCTGCTGTGCCAATCAGATATTCGAGGATTAGGTTCCATCCGATAAAAAAAGCCACGAACTCTCCCACCGTCACATAGCTGTAGGTATAGGCAGAACCTGTTGTTTTTGGTACCCGCACCCCAAATTCAGCATAACAAACCCCTGATGGAGACAAGAAATAGAGGCAACCATCAATAATTAGATTGCAGACAGAATAAAGCAAACAAAGCTCAAATCCTATCAAATATCCTAACATCTAAAATGTATGATGCAAAGCAATTGGATTTTGGGAAGTACATGGCATTCTTAAATCAAATTTTAAATTCTTATAAGAAAAAGGAGGTGATAATCACACATAGGGATGGTCACTTATGATCACCTTATCTGAATCTGGGTTACTTCGAATGTAAATTCTGCTATCTTGCTAGTCTTTCATGTAACTAGAATACTCCAGTAATGCAAGTGGGGTGAAGCATTAGGATGAATGAAATTTTAAGGCGTTGGGGAGTATTTTCTCCCAAACATACCATCTGCACATTATTGGCCTGCAAATACTTCCCTGAATACGATTTGACATTCAAAAGAACATGGGGTAACAAATAGCCATTTTGTCAACGCTGCAAATACTGTATATGACACATTTCTTGCACAAAATAATGCCATAAATGTTTAAAGCATTATGATTATGCTAAATTATATATCTACTCTTCTGATAATATACTCCACTGCCCCATTGTCCCCAAATTAGTTTCTGGGGGAGTTTTCTCCAATAATAAGATGGAATTGTAGCAATTTTATTTTACCCATTTTTGCAATAAGGCCACTGAATGTGTTAAATGGCGCAGACGTTAATGGTTCCTTATAGTATAACTTCGTATTGTCAAAGACCTGGTACATCTCAATCTCTTTTTAAATGTACTCTTGGAAATAACAGTTTTCAAAGGGATATTTGAGACTTTTATTTCTATCAGTGGTGTTCAGGGACAAAGGAGTTTGAACAAGAGAAGAAAACAAAACAAAAAACCCCACCAATTCGTATCAACTCTCACCCACAGCTGACCCTGCAAACACTGGCTTGCATATAAAGTAATATTCAAAGCTGATTAAAAATGCATGCAGCCTACAAATGCAAGAGAAGAACAGCGTCTGAAAGATTTATGAAACAGATGCCATAGGTGTTCAGTTCCAGGCTTTGACTTGTTATGACTCAAAAGGAGGTTGGCTACTAACTTTTGGCTGTGGGGAAATAAGGTTTAATGAAAGATGTACCTTATCTGGGTTCATAATCAAAACAGGATTGGATCTGGTTGGTGCTCTGATGGAAGAGTAAAGTTTGGGAAAAAAGACAAAAGAAATGCATGGGAGTAGGGTTACCAAACTCCCTTCTGCAAAGTTGCTGAGAAAATTATGTGGATGATATTGTTACTAAAATTGAGCGCACTTTAAGAAGAAACTACAGGGCTGGTGATAGTTTTTGTATGAAACATTTGCATACAAGTAGTCCTCAACTTATGATCACAACTGTGTCCAAAATTTCTGTTGCTAAGACAGTTGATAAGTAAGTTTTATGTAGGAAATGACCAGGCTGAGCCTGAGGGAGGGGTCAAACGTATCATCAGTCTTGAGTCCCTTCACACCCACAAGAGATCTAAGTCCAGCTCTCCGTGAATTCCTTATCTAGCACCAAATTGCTTTGACCTTTAGTAGTTCAGATTCTTGCAGAAGAAGCTTAAGCTTACAATAAATAAATATTATTGTAAAAATAAATCACAATAAATCTGTATAAACATTTGAACTGCCTGGATCTCCTGGTTTCCCTGGCGCATTTTGCCCCATTTTATGACCTTTCTTGCTAGAATTGTTAAGTGAATTACTGTAGTTGTTAACATGGTTATTAAGTGAATCTGGCTTCCCCATTGACTTTGCTTGTCAGCAGTTCTCAAAGGGTGATCACAAGATCCCAGGACATTGTAACTATCATAAATACAGTACATGGCAGTTGCCAAGTGTCCGAATTTTGATCGTGTGATCATGGGGAAGCTGCAGCTGTCATGGGTGTGAAAAAATGGCCATAAGTCACTTTTTTTACACATCGTTGTAACTCTGAATGGTCACTAAATGAATGGGTGTAAGTCGAGGACTACCTTCTCTCCCTCAAAAGCTCTGCTCCAAAAGGTACAAGAAATGGACTCCGGGAGAAAATCCATGCCTGTCCAATCCTTTTGGAAAGGCACATTGAAAGGGAGAGCTGCAAAGACCTTTCAGCTCACCCAACAATTACTCAAAGTTCATAGGTTGCACAAACAATGAATAAGTAGTTAAACTAATTTACCAGATAAATATAAATAAACAGTTCCATTCCACTTGAGGGAATCAGACACAACCCATATTTTAGTAAATACTTGGCATCTGGAAGATATTGACAATGTTGGACTAATTTTGCACGCCCAGTTAAAGGTGTTGACACCATCATCTTGATCATTATCATCACCATTGCTAACAATGCACATGGCTGGAGAAGACCTGAGAGGCTCAGGATCAAAACTTCAAGCCAGCAGAAATAATAGAACAGAAACATTTTTCTCTCCGTAACAAAAAGATGCCAGGAGGCCGTTCCAGAAAAGTAGCTTTTGAGCAGAGATCTAAAATTAGTAAGAGACATGACATCATGCGAGTCTAATGACAAATGGAAAAAAAAATTCAAGCAGATTTCCTCTGGATGCCTTCGGATGTTAATTTAAAAACTGAATCATGAGTCCATTAGAAGTAGGCAGGAACGAGGCTGAACTGGAGGCACTGCGATGAGGATAAAAGAAGAGAAGGAGAAAACAAGGCAGTCCTTCCTAATGTGCTTTTTTCATATCTGTCATTTACCTACATTTGTCAGGGTCACAACTCCCTCCAGCCAGTAGCCACCAGCCATAAATGCCATTTAACTAATAGCACTCAACCTCTAAAAAGAGGTCCGAAAAACTGTGCTGAAATAAGAGGGGGAAAGAGAAAAATTAGTATCCAATCTGGGTCGGTAACCGGGACCAAAGTTTTAGTCTTCCGAGCTTTTGGACTTGTGCTGGAGCGCATCCTCAGGGAATTTCTCTCTAGCAGTGTGCTTTGGGCTATTTTTTGTGTGGTATTTATATGGTGCCTGTCTGTGTGTGGCTTTTTAGTAGTTGATTGGGGTGTTGATGGCTGGCTATTGGCTCTTGGTTTCCTTGTGCTGCCAAGCTCTCGCCTCCTAAGTACTTGATAAGCTGGTGGTAAATCAGCACTCCTGTTAACTATGAGTGGTCCCTTTCCCAGGCTTCAATCACTTCCCCGGCTGTTTTTGTGCCTGCTCATCCAACAATCTTAGTAGCTGCAAAATTGAACATATGTCCTTGTTCATTGCAATGTGAGGCTACTAATGAGTTCGGGTCTCCTCATCTGAGTGCTTGCTTGTGTTCTTGCAATCTGGAGGTTAGCTTCCTCCCTGTCTATCCTACATAGTCACAGGGGCAATCCATGTAGGGGATCCAGTAGATTACCTTGGAAATACAGGTAGTCCTTGACTTACGAGCCACAATTGAGCCCAAAGTTTTTGTTGCTAAGTGAAACATTTGTTAAGTGACTTTTGCTCCATTTTACAACCTTTCTTGTCACAGTTGTTAAGTGAATCGCCTGCAGTTGTTAAATTAGTAACGAGGTTGCTAAGTGTATCAGGTTTTCCCACTGACTTCGCTTGTAAGAAGGTCGCAAAAGGTGATCACATGACCCTGGGACACTGCAATGGTCATAAACGTGAGTCAGTTCCCAAGCGTCTGAATTTTGATCTCATGACCAAGGGGATGCTACAATGGTTGTGAGTGTGAAAAAACAGTCATCAGCCATTTTTTTCAGTACCCTTGTAACTTTGAACGGTCACTAAACAAAGTGTTGTAAGTCAACACTGTATCTCCCACCTCCAAGCGATCTTTGCAATGCCTAATTTACCATACACAGAATAGCCCAAAGAGATAAATTCCGAGGATGGGCTCCAGCACAAGTCCGAAAGCTCAGAAGACTAAGCCTCTAGTCCTGGTGACCAACCCTGACTGGATCCTGTAACGTTATCCTGGGACACGTATATTTGCCTTCGTTTGTGAAAAATTCTGTCGTCTATTACTAAAGAAGCCAAATGTATTTAAAACAATTATCTTCTTACAGAGCAAAAATATGCTTTGACTTCTTTTAGAAGTCCAGATTCCTCACTTATTTTCCTGCTGTTTAAAACAGTAGATCTATGCATCCTGATACCTGGATGCCAGGCATTATGTGCAAGAAATCCAATTATTCTGCAACCAAGTCATTCGATGCTATGTGAAAGGAATACAGCTTTTGATTATTGGTCTATTCAGCATTCATGTGGGCTGTGAAGGTTTGTTCCATTTCATAAAAAAAAACAAAAAAAAAAAACAGCAGAGCTTCCAACAAGGGACTCTGATGTGACTCTTTAATGTTCTTTCGAATTAGGAGCAGATTTGTTCAATTTGGCGTAATTCCTTTTTCTTTTTAAACAAAATCTAAACAGACCCTCAGATCAATTGGTTGGAAATGGAAATTGGGCCATTTACATTCTTTCCCTGTCTCAAATCATAAGCAATCACAAAAACATGGTTGGTATGATAATCACTGTGATAATATTTGGGAACAATAAACACAGCTGCATATTTAGGTTTTTTTTTATCGAGTTGGCTATAACTTTAAAAAAATCCTGGCTCTTTAGAGCATTTTTTCTCCAATCTTTTCCTGGCTCTATGCATCTAAAATCAAACCTGCTTGGCAAAAGGTGTTTTATTGAATATTGGTCATAACATCTTATCATGCAGCTGTGTTTTAGATGTTAGTGTTTATTTATTTTTCTTCAACTCTTAGAGCCACTTGTCCCCACTTTGTCAGTTTCTTTCTTTGCAAGATCCGTATTAGACAAACTGCAAGGAGAGGAGATAGGGACTCCAATTTCCATCCACATTTGTCAGCTAGTAAAGGAACACACGGCTTAGCCAATATTTCATTAGATTGGGCACTTGCTATTTTATAATTTCTCTTGTGCAATGCATGTACGCATAAATAAATCTCTGCAGTTTACTGTATTTTCCAGCAGTTCCCTTCAATATGATGAAAGAGGATTTAATTGAAATTAATTCACGTAACATCCTCCCTGACTGAATGCTGATTAATATAATACAACAATATTAATGGATGTTATGTGTACACAGTATGTGTTAATCTTTTTTTTTCCAAAACATTTTTTTCTTTTCAATATCTTTTTTGTGGTGGGTTTTTTTCCCTTGTTTTGTTTTTTGTTATAATATTTTGATGTTTTGTATTTTAACTTTCCTTGAATAAACTAAATATTATTGCAAAAAGAGAAAATTCAATAGGGCCAGGCTATTTACAGAGCTGCCTTTCCACCCCCCCCCATTATTTTTTATTGACTCACCAGATCGAGCAGAGACAGCATGCTCTGAGTCCCCTCAATTAAACAATGTCATCTTGTTGGATCCAAGAATCATATCTTCTCCGTGGCAGTGCTTGATATGTTTTATGATTGGAAGGTGTCATTTATCTGGGGTACCTGGGTTATTGTTGTGTGGGAAGTCAGCCCTCCCCCCCCAGAGAAGGAAATATTAAAAAGGCAGAATATTATATTTCCTTAAAGGATCTTAAAAAGGCAGAAAAGCATGCCCAGTTTTTCTTAATAGCCCCAAGTCTTCCTCCCCCAAGCAGAAACCAGCTCTGTAGAAATGCAGACATGATAATCATTTCAGAAAGACTGGCACCAGGAAGCTTAGTGCTGATGGGATTAGAAAGACAAAGATCCCTAGAACTAACAACCCTCACCCAAAAAAATCCAATACATGACATAGCTATCAGCCACAGACTCAGGAAAGCAGGATATGACCTTTAGGACATAATAGGATTAACCCACCACCATCAGAATACCAGAAGGGCACATTGAACCTCAGGTCAATGCCACAGGAACAACTCCAGACACAAAAGCCCAAGAAGGTATAAAAACCCACCACTCCCTGTTCCATGTAGTCAGCTTTCCAGAGCTCTCTGTCTGGCTCTGCTCTTCAATAAACTACAATTTTCTTTCTAAAGCAGTCTCCATTTTGTTTATTCCCGGCTTGGACTGGACCCTGATGAAGATTTTTCTTTCAACAATTTGGCACCCAGGATGGGACTTCAAGTTGGATTTTAATTTTTGCACACCACCCAGAGTCAATATTATGAGATAGAAGACCATATAAAACAAACAAACAAGTAACAGACAAGTTTTTTTCAAAGAGGAGGAGGAGGAGGAGATTTTTTGATAAAATCATCCTAGGTAGACTGATGTGTTCTTATACCTGTGGGGTTTCAAAACGGGCAAGGAATGTGTGTGAATGCCTTGTCTTTCATGAAACAAGCATCTCTTTGCAAGTCAGTGGCCTCTTTGAATTTCTACAGGACTATTTAATCTCCAGGAATAGATCATAAAGGAACTACACTGGGGCTTGATCATATTGTGGGCAGCCACCACAGTTGAGCATGAGGAGTTGGATAAGAGAAAATGAAATCAGCAGTTACAACTTCTCATGTAATCTCAGAAAGAGAATTTTGAACTGGAAGTCCCTCAAAAGTAAGGTACAAAAACAAAAACTCTCTTTTTCAGGGGAAGAACATGGCTGAGAAATTTCAAGGTAGATTTTAAGCAAAATCTGAACTCTCATTGAATTAGGATTGCCAGTTTCTACCTGTGTCCATTAATATTTTTCATTCAAGGCAGCAACTTTCCTTAAAGCATTAAACCTGAGAGTGGAAGTGAAGTAGCATACAATTTAGGCTCCATTTTAGGAGACCCCATGGGATTGAAATTTGGGGAATTTGTGGTTGCTTCAGTGCTGCCACACTACTGAGTCACCACCCAGAAGTTCAATATACTAGTCTCACCCTAGAGACCTCTGGAAGCTGGGTAGATCAACCTTTCCTTTGGTTGCTGGAAATCAGATAGATTGGTCCTGCCCTAGCTCTCTAGAGACACGCAGAATGTCCCACCATTAGCTGCCAGAGGACAATCAGCTGCAGTCAGTTGGCAGAATGTCAGAAGTCACTTCCACACCTTTTTTTTTTTGCCTTGGTCATTGTGTTTGTTTGTGTAGGTAAGAAAATATCTCTGAAACAATGACCCGGAGTGTCACCAATTATTTAGTCTATCCTAAATAAAGCAGATTGGCTCATTCATGGTGAATAAAGATCAGTTCCCTGCTCTATGACAGCCAGCTAGATGGGAAAAATACTTTGCTTTCATCCCTTTTTATAGTAATTCTCTCTTCACTATTCACATTTCATATTTCCCATTAGCATTTTCTCTAGACAATGGGATGGAGAAGAAACCTGACATGGCTTTTCACAGGAGATACTGGAATATATGACATATGCACAATAGTTTTTTTTTCATAAATGCAGGATAAAAGGTCAGACAAGCTGTAGTCTGCATGTCAATTGTGATGGTTTGACAGGGATAATACACAAACTAGCACAGAGAACACCAGAACCATCAAAATGGGTCTTTCTCCATAATATTTCTTTTGCATAGCCAATGCACCTCCAAGCATCAATCTTTTAGTCTTTCCTTTATTCAGAGAGAGAAAAAAGAAGTTACCTCTTCACCTGATCCTATGAATTAAGTAGTTTCATCACAAGAAATTTTAATTGAGTTGAATATGACATCCAATAACCTCTTTGCTCAAAATCAGGTGAAAGAAAAATAATATGTTTTAGGTTCCCTGGGGAAACCATCAAAGAGTTGTTTTGATAGTTAACATTCAAAAATATGACTCTTACACTCTGGTTTCTGCTTCAGAATGCTTACAAAACCTACTCAGGAATAATTACATTTCTGCTAATACTGTGTGTCTCCAGTTTGCAAAACCTTCAAAAAGCAACTTTGCAATTAATTAAATACCTTATTTGTTATTAATGTCCATTTTTAGACAATACTCTTCCTAAATGTAAGAACTGCATTTCAGGCTCAGTCAAAAGTAGTCTTTATTTGGGGGGATTTCGGTGCTATCTGAGCTTGGTTGTTTTGTAGACATTTCATTACCCAACTAGGTAACACCATCAGTGCTAGATGTTACCTAGTTGGATAATGAAACATCTGCAAGAAAAGAGCCAAAATCAAAGATCACCAAGGATTCCACAGATCAACTTGGAGCTACAAATATTCTCTTCTAATTTTTATTTGTATTTCATCTCTGACACTTGAAGTAGCTGCTGTATAATAATGAGAGAACATATAGGCCAGTGGTGGCGAACCTATGGCACGGGTGCCAGAGGTGGCACTCAGAGCCCTCTCTGTGGGCACGCGTGCCGTCGTCCCAATCCTAGGCCTTCAGCTGGGTTTTATAAAACCTTTTTGCTTTAGGCCTCCACCGCCGTGTACAAAAAAAAGGTTCAATCAATCAGTCAATTTCAACTTCTCGCGGGAAAAAAAAAGATCTTGCAAAGTTGGAATTGATTGAACTTTTTAGTCCCACCCAGTCTGCCGTTACCACCGCAGCCACGCCCAGCCATTGGGCCACACCCAGCCAATGGGCCACACCCAGCCAATGGGCCACACCCACCCGGCACCCAACAATGCATAAGTGGGTTTTGGGTTGCAGTTTGGGCACTCGGTCTCTAAAAAGTTTGCCATCACTGATATAGGCTACTCTTCACTTACTCATTATTCCTATTGTTGAACATGAAAGAGCTTTTAACATTTCTTATGGAAAATTTCAATTTCTTCCTCTAAGAAGTTGTCTCCTTTCCTTTTTCTCAGATAAGTTTGGGAGCTGAACAAGTGTAAATTGTAACTGCACGTACATAAAATCTGCACTTGTTCTAAGATCAATGAAGTTTCCTCTTAGCACTTTTGCTTCCTATAGAACAACCCCATGGTTAATCAGAAAAACAGTACACTTTCAACTATACATTGCACTACAATCCTCTCTCAGTAAAAGCACCATTAAATCTGGAGTTAAAAGCTTGATTATAAAATTTCAATTTGATATTGGGGTGCCTCTTAAAATCTAACAATACATTTCACAGCTATGCTTTTGATCCAGTGGATGAAAAAAGGAATGCAATGGTCTGAAATGGAAGGGGATTCCATTAATTCTTCCAAGAATCAGAAGACAGACAGTATTGTATGTTGTTTTTGTTATCAATTGGTTGACAGTTCTATTGTTATGGGATCCTTAAGTTATTGCTGTCATTATCTATGTTGTGACAATCTGATACTGACTCTATTAGGGATATTTTAAAATAACGGTGAATGTTTCAAGTGCATTGAAGATTTTTAATTGTACAGGTGATGTTTTAAATTGGAGGTCTTTGCAGAATGGTTGGTATACAAATGTAATAGATACAGAGATAGGCAGATGTATTTCCAGGGCTCAGCCATGAGCTTTCACCAGACATGTATTCAGCATCAGCCTGAAAAGGGTTTGTCCTTTCAGAACTGAACTCTGTTAAGTTCAGTTAGAGCAGTGGTTCTCAACCTTTTTAATGCCGCGACCCCAATCGGTCGTAAGTCAAGGACTAAACCGGTCGTAAGTCGAGAACTAAACCGGTCGTAAGTCGAGAACTACCCAACCGGTCGTAAGTCGAGCACTTTCCCTGCCCGGGAGTGCCGCACATGCGTGGTTCCGCCCCCTGCGCCGGCCGAGGCGTAGCTGGCAAGCGGCAGAGACGGAGCAGGCCGACCACCAGCTGGCCCAGCCCAAGGGAGGTAAGGCACCCGCCGGAAAAGGGGGGGGAAATGGCGGACAAAAAAAATGGCGGACAAAAAAAATGGCGGACAGCCTTGCTTGGCGACCCCTGTGAAATGGTCGATCGACCCCAAATGGGGTCCCGACCCACAGGTTGAGAACCACTGAGTTAGAGAGGTTTTTGCTCAAATGATATACAAGCAAGTGTATCTTCATAGTGACACTGTCTGTACTTTGGTTGAAACAGCCCAGCCATGTGCTTTAGTAACTATAAGACAGGATCATCCTATTCTTTCATGTATTCTTTATTGTAGCTGGACTCACATAATTCTTCTCTTCCTTTTCTTTTAGTTTTGACTTGTGTGAAAGATGTGTGAAACCAGTCTTTCTTTGTGTTTTGCAATTTACAGTTCATGCTAGGTATAGGGTGAACTTCATAGGAATCTAAGTCTTCGTATTGTGGCCTTGAGCAATAATAAAATTCAGTGGCAAAAACAGTGCTGTGATTGTTAGCTTATTTTTCCTAGAATGAATAGACAAAATGGATGTGTTAAGCTGCTAAGCCTTTGTGAGGCTTAACACATCCATTTCTATCTTTAAAATTCTTAATCTCCAAATCCACAATTTTTCTACTCAGTATATCATGAGATCTATCCCAATAATACTGTAAAAAAAAGAAGAGGAAGAGGAAGAGGAAGAGGAAGAGGAAGAAGAGGAAGAAGAGGAAGAAGAAGAAGAAGAAGAAGAGGAAGAAGAAGAAGAAGAAGAAGAAGAAGAAGAAGAAGAAGAAGAAGAAGAAGAAGAAGAAGAAGAAGAAGAAGAAGAAGAAGAAGAAGAAGAAGAAGAAGAAGAAGAAGAAGAAGAAGAAGAAGAAGAAGAAGAAGAAGAAGAAGAAGAAGAAGAAGAAGAAGAAGAAGAAGAAG